>NC_060160.1:29568785-29620226 GCF_021292245.1 Micropterus dolomieu | reverse complement strand
TTGGACCACTCAGCAGCAGTCCAGTCCTTTTTGTCTTTAGCCCAGGCGAGACGCTTCTGACGCTGTGTCTTGTTCAAGAGTGGCTTGACACAAGGAATGCGACAGCTGAAACCCATGTCTTGCATACGTCTGTGCGTGGTGGTTCTTGAAGCACTGACAATGCGTGTCAATGGTCGTCTTTTGGACAGCTGTCAAGTCAGCAGTCTTCCCCATGATTGTGTAGCCTACAGAACTAGACTGAAAGACCATTTAAAGGCCTTTGCAGGTGTTTTGAGTTAATTAGCTGATTAGAGTGTGGCACCAGGTGTCTTCAATATTGAACCTTTTCACAATATTCTAATTTTCTGAGATAGTGATTTTGGGGTTTTCATTAGTTGTCAGTTATAATCATCAAAATTAAAAGGAATGAACACTTGAAATATATCAGTCTGTGTGGAATGAATGTATACATTATACAAGTTTCACTTTTTGAATGGAATTACTGAAATAAATCAACTTTTTGATGATATTCTAATTATATGACCAGCACCTGTATATACATTTCCCAGTTGGGTGCTTGCCTATTTTATATAATGAAAGGTTGAGACCTGTATGTCCTATTCTCAGATGAGTGATTAAATTTTCTTCCCCACGTTTCCAGCCCACCATCCTCCCAGCACCAACATGTTTCTGTATATTATATAGATACCTTCCAGTTTCACTGCTGTCCCAATGTCCTGCCAAACTCACTGTGCATACCTCCTGATAAACGTCCTGTTTTAGCTTCATCTTTACTGCATAGATAGGCTACTGCAAGATGGCACTGCGGAGGATGGCAGCCTCTGGATTACGTTCTGTAGTGCTTTGTGTGTTTTTGCTTATTAACTCTGTTTTCCTCTCTGGTAACATTTACCAGAGAAGAGCTCTTAAACATTCCTTATCGAACCTGAAACTTTCCCAGTTATTAGTTGGAGGAGTGGTAGCTCTTTTTGGGATCTTCCGGAGACGCCAGAGGGGAAAGCATAGGCGCACTGGTTAAACTGAGACAGCTTGGTTTTTGCACTGTGCTCCCTTCTATAAACCTGGCAAATGTCTGCTCTGTAGCCAGCAAAATGGAGGAACTGCTGCTCCTCAACAGAACTAACTCGGATTTCTGCAGATCTGCCGCCCTCTGTTTTACCGAGTCCTGGCTCACCGAGCACATCCTGGACAACGCACTTCACCTACTGGGATTTAATATTTTCTGGGCGGACTGCGTAACGCTGCTCACGGGAAAAACAAGGGGAGAGGTCTCTACATAAACAAAGGTTGGTGTACAGATGTCCAATAAAAAATTCTCAATTAAAAGCTTTAAGTAAAATATATTTAAAAAGAAACGCCGACAACGCCACCTAGGGGGTACTTTGAGCCCTAAGACTCACACACACAGATGTTTTTAAATCGGGGTTGGAGCAGAGCAGAAACCACACTTAGCTACAATTTATTGATGCAATTAAAAATCAGACATGATGTAAAAAAGGCCTAACTAAAATCAATGTGATGATGACACAAGTTAAAAAGGGAGCTATACAAAAAGGGGAATTAATAATAGTGCGCCAGCTCACAGTCACTCGGTCAGTTCATCAATCCCACACGTCAAGCGGCTCCACAGGTCACACTGCTCCCCTACGGCTCGTTCCGTCAATCCCTTAGTCTCCACCGCTTGTTCCTACAACAAAAGAAGCACTGGCGAGTAGTGTGTTCCTATTTAAGTAGCCCACGCCCTGTACACAATCACGTCTCTACAGCCCGCCCCTGTCCAGGTCCTCTCTGTGCCGCCAATGGAAATACACAATATTACTCACGGTTTTCCTGGGCGACAGTTACACTGAAACCGTCAGGAAACATCACTGCAGATCCATCTCACCCCGGGCGCAACCTGTTCCAGCTCCTCCCCTCTGGTAGGCGCTACAGAGCACTGTACGCCAAAACCAACAGACACAGAAGCAGTTTCTTCCCACAAGCCATCACTCTGATGAACAGCTGACATCTGACTAACGCTGTTAGGAACAACTCCTTTGCAATAAAACAGTAACTCTGTCTCTAATCAGCCACCTGTTTACTGGTTACCACTTATTATTATTTATTCATCATTCTCTATTTCAGAGCTGTTCATACTGTTATATTGTCATACTGTATATACTGTATACCAAATCCACCTACCTCAAGTACATAACTCCTGCACAATAATACTTATTTATTCCAGCATCCTTTGCACTATGCTCCATCGTACTATGTACTTGTGTACATGTATGCATGTATGTGTACCTGTATATCACATCCACCTCTGACATGTACATAATAATGATAATAATAATTTAATCATGCATCTTTTGCACTCACTACACAGTTTGTCAATGTTATTGTTTTTTGTTCATAGTGTGTATATTTCTGTTGTCTACACTGTTGCCTGTGTCTGATTTTATTTTATTATTGTGTTATTGTATTATTGTATGAGTAAGCACATCGTGAGCAATGTACAATCCTGAGTCAAATTCCTCGTATGTGTACACATACCTGGCAATAAAGCTGATTCTGATTCTGATTATGCGAAAATCTTCAGCCAAAACAAAATAGCCTACATTAAACGATATGAGAAAGAACATGTCACAACTAGATACACAGGGTATCATTTAACAAGCAACAAAGGCATTAAAGAAAAATAGCTGGCCTAAGTCTTTATACATAGGCTATTAACTGTTTTAAATTCTTCACGCTATATAGCCTAAGGCTTCAATATAATGTAGGCTATGATTTATATTGAAATGTTGTATTTGTGAATGTAATCTTTTTCATATGGGCTAAGATAAACAAGTTTAAAAATGTAGGCTTGCCTTTACAATGAATATCAATCTTTTCACAAAAGGATATAATATTTATTTTCGGAAATATCTAAAGTCATGTTCTTAAAGAAATATTCGACACAAACAAAATGAATAACAAATGCTTTCAGTTTCATTATTGCAAAACACACACACATCAATCCTGAATCTTAATACCACTGTAGTTCATTTGATACACATATTATAGCAGTGAGAGCAGCGGTAACGTCAGATCCTATTTACGCTGGGGGGAGAGGGGAGTTCGTCAGAAAGTTGTCGCTGTATTTAAACCCTACACGGGCTCGATTTGGCTGTGAGGGTGACTCCAACCAGAGAGGCAGCGGCGAGGGTCTAGTTTCGGAAAGGCCCGAAGAAAGCGTGAGCTGAGAGTTCTGTCCATGCCTTTTTATATACAGTCTATGGTCCGTGCCCAGTAGATGGCACTGTGCGGCTCGCTGATCGTCTCTGGTTAAGCGAAGAAGAGAAATTTTCGTTGATCCGGTTCCTTTTCACTCCACACCACCTTCTCGTTGTCGACGGTAACACTGTACCGTAACTGTTAGCGGATAAACATGCCGGGGCTCCTAAGGTTCGTCGCTAGTCGTGCTGCTCCAGCCATGCGGGGACACACCGTCTGTCAGAGGGCTAACCTCTACACCAAACCGGCTAAGGGAAAGGTCGGCGCCGCTGTAAGTTTATCGCTAAACCACCTCGAGCTGATGCTAACTGGGTGGCTTGCTAGGGGCCATTAGCTGTCATTGGCTGATGAGGTCAAAAACGAATTCAGCGGGCACTGTCAGACTATTTTATTATAAAGGTCAACGTGTGTAATTAACATGCAGATGAATTAGAATACATGCATGTCTAGTAAAGGATTTCAAATCGCCGCTCATATTTTCATGTAGCCTAACAGTTCCACTTTCTTCACCAAGTTAGGCCCACGCTAACCTTAGTTAGCCATGCTATCTAAGCTATAAGCGCTCTGTCCGCTATGGATTTACACAGAAATGTGTTGATAAAACGGTCAGTGTAGTGACGCCGTGTTCGCGGACATGTGGCCATACAGTGAATTCAGAAAGTATTCAGATGTTCAGCTTTTCCCATTTTGTTATTTGGTCAGAAGGAACTTAACGTTAACTGTAACAAACAAGGTCAGCTACATTGCTTCTGCATTGACAGACCAGTAACAAAGTCTCAAGTTAATACCCAGTTAAGAATACTTAGGTGCTTTCTGCACATTGAGAGCTTGGTGTTTGTGTAGGGCTGGACAATAAAACAATAACCATAATTATTGCAATATAGCTTTTTCAATAATAATATAACAAATGTTCAATAAATGTTTAACTTTATTCACTTAAATCATAAACGAATTAGGACTTATTTTTGTTATTTAGATGTATATTTTGTTGAGGGAAAAAGGACTGAAAAAAGCTTTTACTTCATTTTACTCATGCATATTTGTTGTGAAGTGATCCACTGTTTGGCATCAAGTGTTACCATAAAGAAATTTAAACCACAATTAACCATCGGGTTTCTTCAACTTTTACTCAGGAACAAAAATCAGCCTTTAAACTCAAAAGAAATAACGATTTGAAACAACATGATCATTATTGATGTCGAAAGATATGAAACTTTTCATCATGATAACATTTTTGACCATATCGTCCAGCCCTGTGTTTGTGTTGATGCAATTATTGACAACAGCAGAGGATTCCACTTTGATGAAAGTGAAGTCAGCACTCCTCTAAAGTAGCTTCTACAAAAACAGATCAGAGTCTTCATGAAGGAAGGAGAACAAAGGGCTGGAATAAATCATGTGTCTGAGGGTTAGGGTTATGTTAAAATAATCGCAGCTTCAAGGTCCACCTACTAGCTGTGCTGCTCCGTTTCGCTCAGGAACGTGATAACAGGTGGTCGTATAGGATAGGGCGGAGATGCTAAACCTAACCCCTGTCTTGGTTCAGAGATAGTCTTTGAACAAAAGTCATGGTCTTCCAAAGGCCAAGAATTTTGCTCAAATCAGCACATTGAAAATGAAAAGTGAATACAAAACTATGGTAGATTGTGGGTGGGCTGCCCAAATATACTCTCTGCATGAGAAACTGTTGAACAGACCTGAACGCTGTACCCAAAAAATACGGCTCTGAGCGTTGATGTGAACTTGGGGCCAACAGGGTAAACACGGCCTTTGACACACTTACAGTGTGGTTGATGGATTTTTTTATGTAGCAGCAAAGATGTTGGTTGGCTAACAGAATCCTCTCTATCTCTTGTCCAGGAAACTGTCATTGGAATGGGCTTATTCTCCCTGGCCATTCTGGGACCAGCTGGGTGGGTCCTGGCTAACTTAGAGGACTACAAAAAGAAAGACTAAAGTGGACATTTTAACTCCTACCTGGTAGATCCAGCCTCCTGTCTCCAGTGACAACCTGGGACCATCATCATTATGCTCTGCTGCAGAGAAGAATATGGACATGTGACCTCCACTTTCTACTTCTCTTAACACTTCCACTCCACATCCCAGATAGAAACCAACTGTTCCCAAAACACTGACTCTGATAAATATAATACTTTACAAATTGTATCGTACATCTTCCCTTTAAAGGAGTATGTTACAACATTAACATTAAATTATAAAAATAAATTACGTGTATGTTGACTGTTTTGATTTAGAACATTGAGATTACAATTACAGGGTGTCCGCAGGGTCTTAAAAGGTAATAAATAAATAAATTTAGCGAAAATTAAGGCCATTAAAAAGTCTTAATCGCCATTTAACAAGGTATTAAATTTTGAAGATTTTTTTTTTCAATGTGAAAATCCTGTTTGTCCAAAAGTTTGTTTGCTAAAAGTGTAGGTGAACGTATTTATTTATAATGCATAGCCAATAACACTAGACAGGCAGTGAGTAGCGACTGTGTGATTAATTTCTGTAACGTTAGGCGCAGGGATCTACCGTGCGCCTATTTCACTCTTAAACGCTCCAAAAAATAGATCCGTGTGAACCACTATGGCCACTTGAACCCGTTCCTGAAAAACAAGCAGCAGATGAATCGGTAAGACAGAAGACAACAGGGAAAATTGAAGGAGCATGTGGGTTTGTATAACGTTAGATGGCTATTTAGCTAAATCTCTGCCTTTTATTGAAACGCACTCAGCTTTTCATAAAGCCGATGCTCTTGTCACTGTCACTTTTTGTGCACAGCCTGGATGGAGTGGGATGTTTTTTTTTTTTTAAGTTTGATGTGCTGCAACAAACTTTACAAATGTTGAACTCAATGTTCTGCATAAACCGTTATGATTACTGACGAGTTAGTAGCCTGCCTAAAATCAAGGTTGGAGGGTTAGTGAAGTTAATGAATAAAAAAACAACCCCAAACTGAAGCAGCTGTAATTTGAACTAATGTACTAGTGGTTAGTTATATACTAATTATATGAAATTATATTGGATATAGTAACATAATGTATAAGTAATATCAAACTTACAGTTAACTATTAAATAACAATATACTATTAATGTTATATTATTATACTAATACAGTCATTTAGACTAGTTCCTCCTCCAGGTTGTGCCTGTGCTACACCGCCTACACTACTTACGTTATTCATCACTCAGTTTATTCTCTTCATCTTTGTTCCCTCCTGGCCTGTTTGAATTTTGTTGTATTGATCAAGTAGACGATGAAAGTTCTCACACATATCATTGCAGGCAAGCTCACATTATCTAGTTTAAATCAACTAAAACACAAAATTACACACACTCACATGATTTGCTGTAATGTTGCGTACATAAATGTCAGCTTATGTAAGACAGTTGCTTTTCGCAGGAAATGTGACCAGTCCTTCACGTAGAAAGCAGTTGGCCTATACAGGCTGTTATAGGCATCAGAGAAAGTTGGTGAATGCCTCAAATTTTAGATGACATTACAACCTGATGACATATAGGCAATAAATGTTATGTCCCTTTTTAAAGGTGTGTGAGTGATTTAATCGGTTACAGTTCAAAGTGGTGCGGCAGTCTTAAAATATGTTGAAAAGGTCTTAAAAAAGTATTGAATTTTACTGCAGGATTCCTGTATATACCCTGAATTAGATTAGGTGAATTTAAACATTTTCCAGCATTTTTTTTAATGGTAACAGATTTCTTTCTGCCAGAGGACAGTTTAAAAGTATTCGCTGGTTGTCAGGAGAACGCTAAATAATTTCTCCTGATAGACTGGGGGTGCTGTTTCACTCATTGCATTTGAATAAAGTCCACTATAGAGCAGACTAAGTCTTTGAAAATGCAATGTCAAATACTGTTTCCATTTTTATTTTAATATGGTCCTAGATTGATCACACAAGTATGTGAAAATGAAAATGATTGCATTTTCATTTAAATGTTTACCTAAATAACATACATATGTGGAAAATTTTAATGTTATTGTGGGATTACAAGTTTTCATGATAATTTTAACTTTTGTCCCCTATATGCTTCCATAATATTCTGCAGTATACAATATGCAATATTCTGAGTTACACTGTGTAGCCTACTGCAAGTTGAGCCTCGTTTTTTATTTCCCAAAACACGAACTTAAAACCCATTTAACTTGTTAGTTGTTCAAGCTCATCTTCATAAGGCTACATTAGCCTAAATCAGGTACCGCCGTCGCCGGAGTGTATTTGCTGCTTGTTCATCAAGTGTAAATCTCTCTCTCTCTCTCTCTCTCTCTCCCCTTCACCCCAACCGGTCGAGGCAGATGGCCGCCCACCCTGAGCCATGGTTCTGCTCGAGGTTCCTCTTAAAAGGAAGTTTTTCCTTGCCTCTGTCTCCTAGTGCTTGCTCTTGGTGGGAACTGTTGGGCTTCTGTAAATAACATCACAGAGTACGGTCTAGACCTGCTCTTTTATGAAAAGCGCTGTGAAATAACTGTTGTTGTGATCTGGCGCTATATAAATAAAATTGAATTGAAAAAAAAATTGAAAGTAACTTCCTTACAAATTCCAGTTTTTAGTTTCCTTATTTCTGACTTGATGCTTTTTGTGTTGATGATGACTGTAAATCATTAAGTCCATGAGGCCTACTGTGTTGTGGGCAGAATATTTCCACTTCTGCTCCTCATGTGGCTCGGTGTTTCAATAAATTCATGTTTTCACAGTATTGTCAGAGTAAGAAAGTCACTGTTTAAATTAAGTAACCAGCTGTTGTAGAGCAGCCCAAACAAAGTGTTACCTGGATGATGACGTGCTTAATCAATACGTGACTGGAAGACAGTCATCTGTGATTGCTGGATCAGCTCGCAGGTAACATGAAGATCTGGGACCAGATGTTACTTTTTGCTCAGGTGACTTCGAATCCAGCTCCAAGTCTATTTTCTTCCATTTCTTTTTTCGTGTGTGGCTATATAATGTAGTGCTCACTTATTCAATCATGATCGCCGCAGTAGATTTAAGATGCGACTTGAAACTCGCCAGGAACATGTTTGTGAATGTGTGACGAATCTGGGGATGGAATCAGTCCGCAGCTGCTGCGCACAACACGCGCACGCGTATGGCGACCAGTTAGTTTGAAAACCAGTAGGGCTACAACACCCTAATGCACCATTAATGTTGGATGCCAACCGTCGTTAAACAACAAGGAAGAAAGAGGAACGTTTTCCTTAACAACAAGCAACGTTCAACGCTTGACTAAGTGGTACGTGACACAAGACTCCAAACACGGATCAGAAAGGTATGTTTTGACTTTTTAGTGAACTATAGAAAGGGGCACTAGCAGGCTGCTACGTATTCTCTTCTTTTTTTGAACAGATGTCGTAACTACGATAACCACAGACGCGTTTGCCTAAAAGTCACAAGTTAACAGGGCCGATTCAAGTCGTTTCGCTTGCTAACGTTATTGACCACTGCCTCGACAAACTCAGTTGAAACAACAATTTAACAAGATTCTACTCATGGTTAAGTTACTGGTAACTGTTACAGGCCATCTCTTCCTGCCTCGATAACAGCATACCGCTATATTTGAGAAGCTATCATCGTTGATAATCAGCTTGTGAAGCACACATGCAGTTGAATATCTGAATAACGTTCGTGTTTGGCTGAAATTAGCTTCCATTGCTGAGCTCCTGTGTTGTACACCTCTTCTTGTTGTGAAAGCTGTTGACGTTGATGCCATCTGAGAGCCACTGTCAAATGTGTGAAAATGCTAAATTGGCGTTGTCACTGCTTTTGTCACACCTAGACCACATTGGACTAGATCCAGATCAAAGCCTACTGTACCTAGATTGGTGAAATGTGGACTAGATTATCCCAGAGAAAACAGAGACACAGTTTCAGATTTGTGAAACCTTTTTCTGTTTGTAAAAATGCATAAAAAGGGGAGATGTCACTGTTTTTGTCACACCTAGTAGCCTAGTCATTTGCCACAAGGTGTATTGTGTTTCCTAAGCTGCATCTTAAGTCTCTTAATTGTGTCCATGTGAGGAGAGAAGAAACTAGGAAATATGTTTTTAGAGAAAAAAGACGTCTGTTCCTCTGAAGCAATTTCCGTTCCTGATGATGACGGCATTGGCAGCTGGATCCGCTGTAGAGACTTATGGTGGTGTGTCTGTGTCTGCACTGTGCTGATATTAATGAAGGTTTACAGTGATCATGTTTTCTCTCTGTAGCTGTTACCTGTTTAACTACTGCACATGAACAACAACCTGCATCCTTATACTGTGTCCTGCTCATTGGCATAGGATCATTCCTACTGGCAGAATGCCTTTATATTTTGTAGTATCTGCATCTGTATTTATTGCTATTCTGGTTTTAAATTCTGTATTGAATAACCCAAAATATGACTATGATGTATTTTGAACATTGGAACTTATTTAGTAGGCTTAGTTTCAGAGGAAACTGAAATAAGGAATGACCAGCCTCATGACTGAATCGAAATGACGAGAAATGATGTAAAAAGTATTTCCTGCTGACAGACAGACTTTAATTGTCTCCATAATAAAAGTTAATGGGGGAAATAAATCTTTCAAATAATGCAGAAAGTTGTTTGTCCTCCTCTTGTTGTTCAAACCTACAGTGAACACAGATTTTAACAAGACAGGGAAAAGGAAAACAAATAAATATAAAACTTGGGAGTGAAACATTGAGTTGAATCTGTTATTTGTCTTTACTCTGGTATGGATGTGATGTCGTGACGTATCACATCAGTCCGATCAGTAACTGATATCCAAGTAAAGCTGCAAGCAGGGTGGGCCTTTCGCACATGTAGCGCGTCGAGGTGTGATGCGGTTGTGCCGTTTATTCCGCAGCCCTGCCAATGCGGCTCTGGATTGTCACAGGCTTACAGGGGCCGACTCTTGTGGGTGCAAAAAGAAGTCCGGCTCCATAAGAAATAATGGGAAAATGACCCTACTTCTCACCTGAATAATTACCTCAATAAACACTTTTCTGATGAGTTTATGTTCTCAATCGCTAGTTTGAAGTCTTTAGCAAATTATGGTCCCATTTATTTTAAAATAGACCACAAAGCAGAGTATCTTAACGGCCAACCCGCTCTACCTCCTGAGCCACAGCCGCCCCTCGAGTGTCTAACCCAAAAGTCACAATGATTGTAAGTGCTACTGGAATTGATTAATATTTGTTTAAACTCACTAAAACTATTATATTTTTCATTTCCGCTTGACAATACTTGATAACAAGCATGCAGACAACTGTAGCTGGGACATATTAGCTGGAAAACACTGTAGGGCCACGGCATAAAGCCTTACCTAGTCCAAGTTTAAATTTCATACCAGTACCATGAAAAATTACTATTTTACACAGGTTTTTCTAAGTGTAGCGTATTTTTTCTGAATCAGCACCGCCCCTTGGTGGCAGGCAGCTGATGTGTTCAGGGTGGGACCTTATTATAATGCATCCCAAATGTGGTGCATATGTGAGCATGTAGACTGAAGTTACAACAACTTCCTGTTTCATGACGAGTCATTGATTTTAGAAACCGTGCCACGGGCACACCGTTCCATGCAAACTGTTTGCACAGCTTTTAATCGTCACTGGGTTTAGACTGCACAGCACAAATCTCAAGTCGGTCGGACTTGATCCCTAGGAGGAGTTCGTTAAAGTAGAGTGTGTAAATCATCCAAAAATTACCTTAAAATTCAAAATGGCTGACTTCCTGTTGGGTTTAGAGCATCACTCCAAGAGGCTTTTTGTCCATGTGCCACAGAAATTTCATACATGTAGGTCAAAGTTGTGGTGGGGGCTGCTTCGTTAAAGGTCACTTCCTGTTGCCAGCAGGTGGCGCTATGACTGTGGGTGAATGTCAGCATGTACATGTGTTCAGTGCAGGACTCTTAATAAACGTGTAAAATTTGGTAGAGATCTGAGCATGTACAGTCGAGTTACAACAACTTCCTGTGTCATGGAAAAGCGTGGAACTTTGCCGCCACGCAACCCCCATGCCATTAACTACAAACTCACAAGTTGTTACAAGTTACAACATGGTTTCATCAATGTGTTAAGGGCTTTCTGGGACAGTTCTGAAGCTGATATGTCCAACCTGCTAGTAGTAGTACATTACGTGTCATTTCATGTTGCCAGCAGGTGGCACTATGACTTTGAGTGAATGTTGGCATGTGTTCAGGGCAGGACTGTTATTATACATGTCAAATTTGGTACAGATGTGAGCATGTACACTGAAGCTGTAACAACTTCCTGTTTTGTGGCGAATCATCGATTTTCGACGCTATGCCACAGTGGTACACAGCAAAAATGTGATCAGATTAATTCTCTAGGAGGAGTTCGATAAAGTATGCACCCTAAGAATCCCTTCATATTCAATAAGAACCTCACACAGTTCGTGCTCGGGCCTTAACAATCCCCTCAGTTTCAATAGGGACCTTGCATGGTTTTTGCTCGGGCCCTAAATATAGCCGCAAGCGGCTTTCTTTCTTTTTTTTCGCATCAACGACTTCAAAATAACTTCACACACATGGTTAGATATTGGTATTTAAGATATCCTGCAAGTTTGGTAACGATTGGACAATCATTTTCTTATCTATAGCTTAATTTGTATAATACCAAGTCCAGCTATTGTGCATTTAAAGTGCCCCCTTGTGGTCAATTTGAATTAAACTATCAGCGCAGATTTGTTTAAAAAAAAAAAAAAAAAAAGAAAGAAAAAAGGCTGTTTTTCAAAAAATCCAAATTGGCGGAAATTTTTTGTGTGCGGACGTTAATGAACCTTGGGAGTATTTTGTAGAGAACATTGAGCTGGACATGTGTGAGAAATTTCAAGTCAGTCGGATTTATTGTGTGCAGTAGGTGGCCTTTCAAAACCTGTACTTTTTGTGGCTCAATTACAGCGCCAATTAGTGTAATAATTCTGTGGAAGAACAAGCACGCCAAGTTTCATGTTTCTAGTTCAGTTCAGCTCACAGCAATTTGAGAATATCAGATTACCAACACAAAAACAGTCGCTATTATAGCAAAATAATATCATACATGTGTCAGTGTTGTGTTTGCCCTAGTGTTTTCTCATATTGCTACTTTATTTCCACCATGGTTACCGCTCAAACTGTAACTTAATTACATTTTTCTGTTTTCTGTATTTAGTTAGCCAACACAATGAGGCTAGTCATTCTGGACGACTATAACCTGGCCAGCGAGTGGGCAGCAAAATACATCTGCAACAGAATCGTCCAATTTAAGCCCTCCGCTGAGAGATACTTCACTCTGGGCTTGCCTACAGGTAAGTAACACTCACACAAAAAATAATTTAATGGAAGGGTTAGAAGATAAGCTGTTCATGTAACTTTATCAATATTAAGCTAAATGTATATTAATGTGTCTCATTCTTTCAGGCAGTACTCCATATGGCTGTTACCAAAAGTTAATTGAATTCTACAGAAGTGGAGATATTTCCTTCAAGTATGTGAAAACATTCAACATGGATGAATATGTAGGTGAGTTATAGGCTGACTAATAAAATCTGAACCTTTCCCTCACTATGCCATTCACTTTCAGTATTTGGCTACGTATGAAGCAGCTTTGAGGGGTGTTAAGGATATTTCAAGGTTCATTTATTTGTCATTCTACAACACAGGGCTACACAATGAAATTAAAATGAGAGTAGAATACAAATTAAAGCTGCAAGCATCGCTGAACGGCCCCTGCCCCCTTGCGCACCTCAGGTGGAGCGACAGCTAGGGTCTGTACACAGCAGGCCTGCTGACACGGCTCTAAAGTTAACACTGCACGTATTACACAGGTGAAGTGTGGAAATTGTGTGTGGTTGATGTCAGTTACTTCTTCAATTCCATGTTGCTGACTTCCGCTTGGGTTTAGGGTACAGCTACCTGTTTCATGGCGAATAATTACTCACCAAGGCAACAGCGTTTGACAAGAACTTTGAGATGGATGTGGTCAACCTGCTATGAGGAGCATATATGCCTCATTATGCTTAGTGGGGTAAAAATATGAATTAGGCATAAGAAATAAAGTTTGAAACGTGTCCTTTTTCCACATCCCAGTAAGTGGCGCTATCACTATGACTGGATATTGACATGTAAGTCTCTAAGAGGTTTACTTATCTCATCTTGATCATGTCAAGAATTCGGAAAGTATTTATTATCGGTGACTTGTCAGCTGTCTGTCTCTCGTGCTAAATAACTCATGTGCTCCTTCAGTTGTCCAAATGTCACTTCTCTTCTTACTTCTAATAAACCAGGAGACTACTCAGAGACTGTATATTACTATTATTATTATTATTTTCTCTTCTTCTTCTTCTTTGTACGTATTCAATGTAGTGACGAAACGCGCTCTGTAGCGCTGTTTGTCCGTTGACGGCTACGGTAGAAACATGGCGACAAAATACAGCGACCTCCACAGCAGGGGGTGCCCGCAGTTATGTAGATATAAATGTCTCATTCTAAGGTAATAAAAACATAATGGTTCATTATGTAAGGTCTTTATACACCACTGAAAACATAGTTATGGATCTTATTTTGCATTTCTGTCAGTAGAGCATCAGAAATATTACACACTGGACCTTTAAGCCTTACAAAGAAGTGTTTCATCAAAGAATGTTCTGTAACTTGAGCTAAAGTTAACAGGAATGTTTTTTTGTTTTTTTAATAATGTAATTTAATAAAACTGTAACTAAGTTACTGAAAAGATCCTTTTACTGAGATAACTAAGTTACTAAAACATTACTTTATATACTAAACAAGACATTTTGAAAGCTTGAACATGGCCTTTGTCTCTTTTGTCCTGAATTGAATGGGCCCCTCTGACAAAACAACTGTCCCCAGCCTGGCCCCCTTAATAAAATTGGTCTAGAACCGCCGCTCATTCTGACAACATAACGTCATACTGTCAGTACTTAGAGCATGAAGCTAGAGCCATTCAAGAGTCAGACCCATGTTATTATCGATATGTACAAGCTCAGATAGGTCAGCTTAATGTCCCTAGTCCTCACAACCATCTGTTGCAGTATGACAACTCTTTTTTTATTTAATTGATGTATTCCTGTTGCAATAGTATCCGCTGACTATATCAATGTAGCCTATTATATATTACTATGTGATTAATTGTTTTATTTATTTATTATATATATTCACAGAAAAGTATATTTTAGTTGCTTTCTATGTTTGTTTTTTTTGCATTGATACTTGATATTTTACTGATGTGCCTATAAGGCTCTACGCTAACCTTTTTCCCAAGGAACACAAATTTTTGTAAATGAAAAAATCTAGACCTCAGAAATTTAGGAGCACAGTGAAAAATGTTTGAGTAACACAGAGTTTATTAACAAACAATGTATTTAGTAGTATTAGTATGTGCTCTTTCTCCTTGTGGGCAATTGTGAGTGAAAACCAGTGGAGGACTATAGAAGTGAAGATCCTGGTATCTGGATACTGCAATATTACTGAAAAATAACTTGTTGTGAGCTCCTTGTACGACTGGTCTGGGATGGTCAGTAAAACGTCCATCATTAAAATTACGTACTGACTGCATGAAGATAAGAATGGCAAATTCTGACTAAAAAAAGAAATGTATCCCACTGTGACACTGGCGCACACACGCAGTGCTTCAGCACAGGAGCTCAACCCCCCAATAAGCGATCTGCAGGAAGGCGCATCCCTCCTGAGTAGTGACGGTGGTAGGAGGACACATAATAAGGACGCACATGGTGACCCAGGTACATTATCCACCCCCGTTTTGTGTGCACGCACCGTTTATAGATTAGATCCCTGGCCTGTAAGCAGTAGGCTAGATGATATAGGCTTATGATGATAAATTATTAATGCATAACATTACAGTAAGAGTTTTTTTACAGTGAACCTGATGGATGGTCACACGAATTGTTAAGCAACCAATCCGAAATTGGTAAGAAAGGCTCTGGAAGGTTTCACCAGTGTAAAAAAACCCCGACATTTTCAGCAATAAGTTTTCCTACATCTAAAGTGCCTAAGTGGCCCTTGCTCTATATGAAGAGAAGTCTGAAGCAGGTAGAGAGAGAGGACGGACTCGCCTTATGTGGGTTCATGAGATTTTGTGGACGAGGAAACATCTTGGCGAATAGACCTACCAACCTTTAGTCCAAAAGCTGAGGTTTGACCTTCCAGGATAGTAACTGTTGCTACCGTGTGGTATTTGTCCCGCCCCTCCTCTACTGTGATTGGTCAGCTGAGTAAAAAGTGACAGTGACGAGTGCAGCGTTTTCCCCAAAGTTGAACATTTTTAAACTCTCCGCAACTGGTAAAACAACGCTCAGCGCTTAGCGCCCAGTGTGGAAACAACACTCAGCGCCTCCTCACGCTGCTGAAGTTTTTGCCAGCTTGTAAAAACGCGACGCTCCCATTGCAATGAATTGAAAAAAGACACTGACGTCAGAAAAAAACCCGCTTTGGTGGACAAGGGCCCTTAGAATGTTGGTGTTGGGTGCTGTCTGAGCAGTGTGCAAGCACCTTTAGTAATAATGTAGGGAGGTTCAGGTCCAGTTTTTAAGAGTTTACATCAGTTAGCACTGGACATATGTTTCATTTCATACCTTCCACATCCTCCGGGCCGCTGGCCCCGAAGGTAGAACATCAAATCTACTGTCTTCACTCTGGAGGCTGGATTCATGGCACTGTGGCTCTTAGGTAAAAAGGGTGACCTTGTTTTCCAGGTCTACCTCGTGCTCATCCAGAGAGCTATCACTCCTACATGTGGAACAACTTCTTCAAGCACATTGACATAGATCCAGCCAACGCTCACATCCTGGATGGAAACACAGAGGACCTAGAGGCGGAGTGTCAGGCCTACGAGCAGAAGGTTGCAGAGGCAGGAGGAATAGAATTGTTCGTCGGAGGTCAGACACATGATTTTTAATATTATTTTGTCTTTCATATCTGTCAGGGATCATTCATCTCATAAAGCTTCGTTTTTGTCTGGTTCCTTCTCATTGTCTTTCTGTAGGTATTGGCCCTGACGGTCACATAGCTTTCAATGAGCCGGGATCCAGCCTTGTTTCCAGGACCAGAGTGAAAACCCTGGCTAAGGACACCATTGTGGCAAATGCTCGTTTCTTTGGCAATGACCTCTCCAAGGTTCCCACCATGGCTCTGACTGTGGGTGTTGGAACTGTCATGGACGCCAAGGAGGTCAGATTGAAGGGCAGTACATGTATTTCTCCTTTGTCCTAGAATAACACATTGTTATGTGGCTACTACTTTAAAACCTCAGCTAGTTTCAATAAGATCAGATATTTAAATAATATATATTGCGCAACTCTTAATGGTCCTACTTTCCTGTGTCCACAGCATGTAGTGGAGTAGTGGTGTATTATACTGTTGTTGTCCTCTGCTCAGGTGATGATTCTGATCACAGGAGCACATAAAGCCTTTGCCCTGTATAAAGCCATAGAGGAGGGGGTGAACCACATGTGGACTGTATCAGCCTTCCAGCAGCACCCACGCACCATCTTTGTCTGTGATGAAGACGCCACCCTGGAGCTACGAGTCAAAACAGTCAAATACTTCAAAGGTGCCATCCTTATTGTACTAAATGGAAAATAATGGGGAGAAAAGTGTTCATTGATATAAATGGGGTGAACAAAATACAATGCATTCCAGTAAAATTTAACAGCAGCAAACTACAGCATTAACAAGCACAACGTTGAATCAACACCTACAGTATCCGTTTGAACAAACAGGGCTCATTGCAGCAATATTGGATTAGACTGAATTAGTATTAACTTGACCTGACACTCTGCCATCCAAGTATACATTTGGAAAAAAGTGGACCTCTGCTTTCACACCTAACCTGATTGGTTGAGTTTATTTAGGCTGGTGTGAAAGCTGTCTGGTGCTGACCAAACAGCCGGACCAATACCATGTGAAAACATGGGTCGGTCTGGTTCTGAGCGGACTCTGGTGCACTTTGCTTGTGGTGATTTTAGAATGAATTCAAAAGATAAACTGCTGTTAAAACATTTTTACCTTAAGATAACGGCTTCAAAATCATTTTGATGCTAAACTGATTCATCATGAAGTGTAAAACAGCGACCACACAGTAACTAAATTCAAATTAGCTTTATTGGCAGGAATGTATAGCAACAATATTGCCAAAGCTACGTATAAATTACATAAGGACAATTAATTTCATACATTTCATTAAATAAGGAAATAAAACAGTAAAAGTAGTTTGTGTGTGTTAATAAAAAATAAAATAATAATAATAAAAAAATATAAAAAATCTGTAAAAATAAATAGTAAAAATAAAAGTAAATAAATAGAACAATAAGCGTTGTGTGTTGTGACAGTCTACAGACAGTAAAGGTGATGTTGCTATAGACTAAATGAAAAATGGTACAGATATTTATAGTAGTGTTAATGATAACAATCGTAATGTTAATGATTATAATAACAATAATAACAATAGGACTAGTAACAATAGTCGTTGTAGCAGAGGGTGTCGAGCAGGAACACGGGGGCAGCAGGTGACAAATGTCACAAAGGATGTATATTGTAAAAGAACGTACACCCTCCCACTGAATGACCATAAAAGAAAGAAACACCACAAACTTAAAAGCTTATCACAAAACAAAATATTGGTGTATTTAAAGATTTCACAAAAACAAAATCACAAAGTAAAGTAATAATAATATAAAGCATAATCCAACTGAAAATTCCACATCGGGTTTTCTGTACACTTAAACCAAACAATCTCAAAAAAGCAAATCAGTTGCAGTTCATTTCAAAAACACAAAAATAAATTCAGTCCAGTGCCAAAGCAAAAAAAGATAAATAAAGCTGGTTCAGTTTTTCAGGCACAAACAAAACAAAACGTCATGTTTGATAACTCACGGAGTCCAGTCAGTCACAGAATCCAGTCGTTGTGAATGTTTTGTCGGTTTCCGCAAACAACTTTGCACGGCGAATGTAGAATGATGGTGAAGTGTACAGAATTGGCGAACGGTTGAAAAGTCACAGATGAAGGGATTTACTACCTTACTTTGATTTTCTCTTTATGACAAAATAAGAGTGTTTTGCTCCCACTGCTTCTGTCACTGCTCCCACTCTCTCCTCGCGACACACTGATATTTACCGGGAGGAGGTTTAATTGTCGCGCCATCCGGCAACGAATCAGTGTGGCTCGTTTATAAAATGGGCATTTCCAGGGTTTTCCACGGTGGTGAAACCTGGTGAATCGCAGGTTGTCACACAGTAACGTGTGTGTGTGTGTGTGTGTGTGTGTGTGTGTGTGTGTGTATATTAATAGACCAAATTTTTTTTTAATTAATTAAATAGTTGATTTTTTTTTTTTAACTACAAAAAATCAGTATCAAATGTGACATTTAAAAACACAACAATTACCAAAATATCAAACAATCAAAATAATAATAATTTGAAAATTAGTACAATTATTTATCAGAGTTTCCACTGGTTGTCCTCAGTTCGTGGCATGACGAGATATATTTTGCAGCAATTTGACATTTGGGCATTTCTCCCAGTAAATAGGGGAGTTTCTGTGTGTCTGATATAAATTTCAATTCGGGGTATATTTGTGAAATGTTTGCAAAGTGTTTTTGTCTTAGTGTTTTATATTTAGGGCATGAGGTTAGAAAGTGCAGCTCTGTCTCTACCTGTCCCCTGTCACACTGGGAGTCTCTCCTCTTGTTGTAGCCAGCTCTGTTTGTGGCGACCCTTTTCTATGGCCAGGCTGTGTTCACTCAGTCTGGATGTTGTCAACATTTTTCTTAGTTTAGGACATTTTATTGTGCTCAGGTAATTTGCCAGTGTTAATTCTCTTTTAAGGGTCACATAACATTGTGATTTACTGTGTGTTTTGGTCGTTTCTTTCCAGTATTCAATATATTTTTCTTTCTGCTTGCTGATAATTTGGTTTGGTCTGCTTGAGTTGGTATTGCTGTCCTGAGGCTGTCGGGGACTTGTTACTGCAGAGAGCCTCAGGACCAGCTGGCTGAGGGGACTCTTCTCTGGTTTCAGCTCCTGGTATGTTAGGGCTTTGTGATGGTATGTCTGGGGGTTTACTGATTTTAAGTGAGTGTAAAAATTTTATTAATCTTTTCTGTATTTTTAGTAAGAGGTGGCTGAGCTCTGCTCTGCACAGATTATTTGGTGTTTTTCTGTGCACCTGCAGGATGCTTTTACAGAACTCAGTATGGAAAGATTCTATGATTGTTTTGTCCCATTTGTTAAATTCATTATTAAGTTTTGGCCCCCAAATTTTGCTACCATATAGAATTATTGGCTCTAGTACAAATTGAAAAATTTAAGCCAGATTTCAATTGGAATATAGATTTGAATGTTTCTTTTTATTGCAGAGAAAGCTCTCCTTGCTTTGTCCCTCAGGTCTTTCACAGCCATGTTGAGCTTTCCTGTGTATGTAATGTTGAGGCCAAGGTAAGTCTAGTTTTCTGTATATTGTAATTTAGTGGTGTCTAAATAGAAATTCTGTGTAACCTGATTTCTGTATTGTTTCTGAAAGATCATTATCTTAGTCTTTGCTGTGTTTACTGTCAGGGCCCAGGTCTGACAGAATCTCTTCAGGAGGTTAAGGTGCTGCTGCAAACCTTCTTTAGTAGGTGAAAGCCAACACTAAGTCATCTGCATACAGCAGACCTCTGATCTCTGTGTCGTTCAGGATGAGGCCAGGTGCCGTGGAACGCTCTAATGGGTTCGCTAAATCATTGATATATAGATTCAAGATAATTGGAATGAGATTGCTCCGCTGCCCTGGGAGAAGAACGCTGTTTGTTTGTTTCCAATCTTTATGGCACATTTTTGTATAAATGTTCTTAATCAAATCATGTGTTTTTCCTCCAATGCCACTTTTAAGTAGCCTATTTTTCTGTCCTCGTGCCAGATGGAATCAAAGGCTTTTTGGAAGTCAACAAAACAGGCATTTACCTTTCTTATCTTAATGTTTAATTCTTGATCAAGTAAAGTCTGGAGGGTAAATATATGGTCCATTGTGCGGCAATTTGGTAAAAAAACAATTTGGCATTCATGCTGATGACACACAAATGTACTTGCCCGTCAGATCCACAGACCACAGAGTTCACTTAACGACTGCCTTTGTGAAGTTAAAAAATGGATGTCAAATAATTTCCTCCAGCTGGGTCCCAAGACCGACCCCTGAGGCACACCATATTTAACTGGACAGAACGAAGAGAAATAGTTGTTTACAGACACGCAAAACTTCCTATTTGACAGGTAGGATGAAAACCATTCTAGGGCAGTACCAGAGATCCCCACCCAGTGCCTCAGTCTGTCATGATGCTGACATGATGTTGTGATCGGTGGTGTCAAAAGCAGCGCTAAGGTCCACGAGTACCAGGACTGAGCACATACCTTCATCAGCAGACATTAAAAGGTCATTGGTGACTTTAAGCAGGGCAGTCTCAGTGCTGTGGTACTTCCTGAAACCAGATTGAAACTTTTCAAATATTGTGTTATTTTCCAGTACAGTAAGCAGCTTTTTGGACACAATTCTTTCTAGAAATCTTTCCAATAAAAGGCAGTTTTGAAATTGGTCTAAAATTTTGTAGGAGGGAGGGATCTGAACCAGGTTTCTTTAAAAGCGGGTTCACGCAAGCCATTTTAAAATAATCAGGGACACAACCAGTAGATAGGGAGCTGTTAAAAACAGAGATCAAATGGGGCCCAACAGAATCTATTACTTTCAGTGAAAACTTTGTAGGTATTACATCAAGTGGGCTGGAGGACACACTCATTTGTGAGGACACTCTCATTTGTGATACTGTCGATGGGATAAAACCGTACCGTACTACTGCCAAGAGCTGAGCTGTAAGTGTAGCGACCCAGAGAGTCCCCTCGTAGCCTGCCGTTGACTATTAGTAAGATTGTCAGTGTTTCCCCTAGGATGGAGTTGTAGCAGCGGAGGTAAAGCAAATTTCTTTTCTGAATATAAAACCCCAACACAACATGTCTCAGCAACATTGCTCTTGTGTCCATGAGCAATGTGATGCACATTAGTATAGCTTAAAACTTCAGTGTTTTCCCAGTTTAATGTGAGCTTTAGATTAATGTTTTGGTGTTGATCGTGATGGTCATGGTCGGGGGGTTTGGGTGTCCTCCCCCAAGAAAATTTGATGTTTTCCAATGACAAATATGTAATTTCACATCATATTGGGCCATTATTTTCACCATATCTCTGAAAAAATAGTTGGAAAAGCCAGAGCAGATAATAAATAACCAACACCCAAATATCAGTCTACCGGGGAGGAACTACAACCTTTAGATTTGGGGAAAGCAATTTGGTTGGTTATGATGCTCCACAGTGATTTTACATTTATGGCACAGCATGTTTTTGGCATCAAAAATCAGCATTGTGCCATGCTTTTTGAGCATATTTTTAATGTGTCGATGCACCAAATGGGTATGGTCAAAATGAAACAACATTTTAAACTAGAAAAGACTCAAGAGAAAACGAAAGCTGTACAATTCTCAAGATTTTATTAATAAAAAATATTTTAAATAACATTTACTGGCTCTACATGAAAATACACACAGACTATTCTTTTAACTGAGTACAGTGACAAAACAAAATACTTTCTTGCAATGTTGGCTGAGACATATTTATTTACCAGATTGAATCTCTCTTTTAGAGATGTTTTTTGTATCTTACAGTATGTCTTTGGCCGAGGATAATATTAATTGTAGGACTGATCTGGCTTTACCTTCATTAATAAAGATCTTAACCTGAAAACCGCGAACCAAGACTTCTGTGCTGGTTTCACATTTATGTCCTGTGTTAAACCGTTAACCGACATAGGCCGACTGCCTCATCCATCCATGAGGCCGATCTGCTAAGCAGGGCAGGTGCAGTTGACTCCATGAGGGCTGATGCGTATGCTGGAGAAAGGAAAAACATGTTTATAAAATATAACCCACCATCACAGCAACCTCTCAGCTTCCATCGTGGTTGAAATGCAGAATTACCAAGAGAAACCTGTGGAAAAGGCAGATCATACATTTCACAAGTTGTACATTTTTGAAAACCCCCAGAAGTAAAGACAACATATAGAACATTTGTAAGACCAAATTCTTCTTGTATTGTGAGCCAACACTGCCACCTTGTGACCAAAAAGTGGCGTTTGCACAGAATATCCACGTACATTAAATACTAGTTTCTGTTAAGGTTCGCCAAGCTAAAACTGTTCCAGTCCAGTAAAACAGCCCTGCAATCAATTATATCTTCATTAATTTAGTAATATTTTTTGTAATTTGTAAAATGTCTTGTTCATGTGTTTTTACTCATAATCTCCAAAATGGCTGTTTCAAAACACAATCTTTACTCTACAGAATTAGCTGTGATTTACTTCAGTACAAATGCTAGTGTGATGCATTTCCACATATAAAATTATTCTAATTCTTTGCACAATCTGGGAGATTTACCTACACAATATTTATTTCTGGAGGCACTGAAATCAAATTAAACCAGGCACCAACCAGCACCACTGAAGATTTGAACTCTAATCATTTTTAACCACAAACTGTATAAGGTATGTCATAACTGGTTCCAGGCTGCTGTGTTCATGGATGTTCTGAACGTGGTTCACCATCACATCTCAGTTAGAGTGGAAGAAGCTGCAGTTGATTACAGATGGTTAATAATGGCTGGCCTCCACAGATTTAGGTCCTTCCATTCTGTAAAGAAAATATGTAATTATAACAAAAGCCGACCTAAACGGAACAACTACCAGCCTTGCCATAAGATCGACCTATATGAAACTTATAATGTTCTGTCTCTGCTGATGTTCAGTCTGAGATGTGTTAAATAAAATGTATGTATAATGTGTCTTCTTAAATTTCAGTGCGCTGAGTGCTCAGGACCTCCATATTAATGAGCTGATAGTTGACAAAAACAAGCAGAGAAGCCACACACTTGTGGTGCCAATGCTGTTTATAGAAAATTTACCAAACGTTTTGATACAGTATATAAGTTTTCATCATCAGAGTAGCTACGACCTATGATTGTGCAGCTGCTGTTGTCACTTCTTTGCCTGTTGCTTGGCCAAAGCCATGAGTGCTCCCTTTTATAAAACTAATTATCTTACATATCTACAAAACTCAGTGCACATTTAGAAATATCACATTATACACAGAAAGACACATGAATACAGGAAGAATATGCAAACTCCACACAGAGAAGTCCATGGCTGGATTCAAACCTGCCTCACAAATTTAAATTAATTAATTATTAGGACGTTATTAGGCCGTTTCAGCAACGCTGATGGCTTCGCTCCTTAGCTTCCGCCGATGTATCGGTGAAACGGCCGTCAGTAAAATGCGTGTTGCAGACTGTATATAAGACGGTGGCAGGTGAAAGTGCGACGCGTTTTCTGTCATCTGTCCTCCAACACCACACGCACAGATGCCATTATGAAAATGTACAGCACACTAAACCAAGAGGAGGAAACTAAAAAATAAAATGAAGACCCTGTGTTAGCTAACTTTCTGCAATAACTATGCTAGCCAACTACACCTGGCTAACTACAACTTAGTTAACTTAGCTAACTAAAGTAGAAAGACAAACCGACCATCAGACACAGAGAGACATACCTACTGGATGTTCTAAGTAAATGACATGATAAATTGGTTAGCTAGCTCACAACTATGTTTATCAGTTTGACGCCTTAACGAGGCGTGATGGCGTGACAGTTTTTTAACGAGGCATGACAGTGCGCCTGCGCAAGCTTGGAGAATGACGTATCACTTATGGAATTACTATAGTCATACGTCACAACCATGTTTTAACAACTAAGCAACTTTGAGAACAAAATTAAGCTATTATTACTATGTGGGTAATCAACATTGTAAAGAAATAACTGATGATGAAAAATATGAAATATCATAGAAATGTCAAAATAAACTGGAGGGGGGCTTTAATACATTTCCCATGGTTTTATAATGGTTAACTTCCTCTACAAGAATAGAGAAAATATCTGGGTTGTAGTGGGGGGATTCTGATGGAGGTATATAGGTGGCACACATGTAGATATGTTGCTAAGCACAAATAATCTGTTTGTTAATTTTCAACTATATACAAGATTTGTCTTTTTTAATAACTGTGATGGACTGGCTCAGTTCTGATTTACACCATATAATCAGGCCTCCTGAATCTCTGCCTTGGGTTATTGTGGGATTTTTTGTTGATGGTATGATAATCTCAGTGTAGCCGTGAGGACGACCAGTGGAAACATCTTCTGTGCACCATGTCTCCTGTAAAACTAGAGTCTTTTACACTCTATTAAAATCTGAATTTCTGCCCTCAAAAGCTGATGATCTCAGACCTTATTGTTATGGTAAACGATTTCATGTCCAAGTGCAGTCCGTTCAAAAATTAGACAAACACCTTAAAAAACTGATTATAATAATAATAAACTAGATATTAAAAAATAATCATAGTAACAAAGGAAAAGAAAAGAAAGTGTAAAAAGAGGAAAATAGTGTTGTAGGTAAATGAATAAAATATTAAACTTTGAGTGACATTTTAGAGTGTGTCATGTGTGAAATACGGTTAAGAATTGTCTTTACATTACTATTCATTTAAAATGATATCCAACATGCTAAACTATGAATTATTATGATGAGAGGTCTCCGCTCTTCCACCATGTAGCTGTACAAGGCGAGAGCAGAGCAGGTTCTGCATGTGTAATATGTCTTTGAGTTCACCAGAGGGGGGCGGGGCTGTGGCTCTTCTCACCGCTGCAGCGTAGTTCAGTCCAATAGGCTGCTTCTCCTGTAGTCTTGGTTCTGCTGTTGAGGGGGGTATAGGAGGGGGGGTATAGGACCTAGAGGTAGAGTCTGCACCAGTTGTCTTCTCTGACGAGTTAGTTCTTGTTGAAACTCTCTCAGCTGTGAGTTGTCACTGTCCTGTTCTTTCTTGGCCTGGAAGTCACTGACAGTAGGAGAAGTAGGCTGCTCTTGGTCCAGCTGCTCTCTGATCTGTACCAGTTCAATGTCCATCTGGGTCTCAGAGTGCTGTGGCAGGAGAGGATCAGTGTCAGCATCAGCAGGCTGTCTGTCTGGAGAAGGGACAGAACAGGACGGTTTGACCCCCAGGGTTGGAGCGATGCTTGCGAGGACCTCCTTCTCCTTGTCAGCTCTCAGTCTCATAGCAGGAAAGTCGAGCTCAAACTGTCTCAGGTCGCCTTGTATCATGGCAGCTCCATTTTTGAACAGGTTTACTGTTATTCTGGTGGTGTCAGTCATTTTCTTCCAGTACACTTATTTTCCATCCATTACAAATGCCTGCTCTCTTTATTGCTGGGTCATGAGAGCTGAACACATTCAGCCAGGCACATGGTTCATCAGTCCAGACGCTTAAATTGCAGGACCTTCTATAGGCGTCTATCTAAAACTAAAATGAGAGGCTGAGTAGGGAAAAACTGCCAGACGCGCTGATTGTCCAATAATTCCAGGATTCCAAGTGCTGAATCTTGATGGTTTATTAACAGGTAAAGTTAGGCTGTACAGGTGATCAGTTCCATACAGTGAAAATATCCATAAAATACAATACAGTGTGAACCGTGGTCAGCAAAAATAAGGCTTTCCCCATCACCCCCGCTCTCTTTCTCTAACTAACATGAACAGGTGGTTTGCTATTACTGACACCACACCACGTGACTAAAGCCTGTGAGCAACCAAAAAAATGGAGTGTTCAAGAACCCATACCTGGCTCCTACATTCCAGCCCCTAATTATCACAGTTAATACACAGTAATAATTAAAAATTCATGACGCGTGCAGTAATACATTGCCATATCGTAGTTTGTGTGCTTGTTTCTGTGTGTTTGTTATTGTATGGTCTTGGAGTTTTGTTGTGTTTGAGGTATTCATGTTCTGCAGAACAGAAACCTGCTGAAAATCAGTTCTATACTGAGTCAGGCCCGATTGCTCTTAATCTTTTCCTGTTTAAATAAATAAATAATAAATAAATAATACATTCATAATCCATTGCAACAAATGTTTATCTGTCATCCATCATATATATCCTATATGATTATGTCTGTTTTGGTCTTCTCTAAGTTAGATTACAATCAACAGGACTCTGATTATTCCTGAAGAAGGCAGATCTTGGTGACAGGCCTACATACACAGCTGGTTGGAGTTTTAATCCAGACTTGTCGCACAAGCCCCCTCCTGTCGGGAACCGTGATTCTACCAATGATCCAGGAATTACGGGGTGCAGAATCATCCACTATGAGTACTATGTCTCCAGGGATGAATTTGCGCTTGACTCTTCTTCTTGTAGTTGGGGTAGGTACTCCTTAGTCCATCTTTTCCAAAATAGATCAGACATGTACTGAACCTGCTTTCATCTTCGGCGTGCATAGACATTCTCCTTCTGAAACAGGCCTTGTAATAAGCATGGTTTGGCCTTAAGAAGAAGAAGGTGGTTAGTTGTCAATGCTTCTAAGTCATTTGGATCTCTAGATTCCTTAGTGATAGGTCTACAGTTGAGAATTGATTCCACTTCACAGAGCACTGTGTGGAGTCCTTCCTCATCCGGACTTTGTGTCCTCAAAGTGGAGTTGATCTTCCTGATGGAGCGAATCAACCTCTCCCATGCTCCTCCATAATGTGATCCCGTTGGAGGGTTGAAGATCCACTTGCTCCCCTTCAAAGACAGGTCGTCGTTGATCTGCTCATGGTTCCATTCTTCAGTGGCTTTTCTCAACTCACGCTCTGTGCCAACAAAGTTGGTGCCATTGTCTGAGCGTAACTCTTGAACCTGTCCTCGTCTCGCTATGAAACGTCTCAAGGCGTTAATGAAAGAGTCTGTGTCCAGTGATGAAGCCTCTTCAATGTGTACTGCTCTTATTTCCAAACATGTGAAGATGACTCCGTATCTCTTCACAAGGTTTCTCCCACGCTTGACTTAAAATGGACCAAAATAGTCCACTCCAACAAAACAGCCTTACTAAGTGGTCCTCCAACTCTCAACACGCCATCATCCAGTACAGGATTCAGTTTATATATGTGACTGTCTCTTTTCACACTCTCTCCCCTTTGGAGGCATGAGAACTCTTCTGAGAACCTTCTTCTCTGACAGAATCTTATTATCTGCATCTCAGCTTCATTGATCTCTCCCAGTGAGAGATAACGACAGAGCGTGGTTTTGAAGTTGTACAGCTCCCTGTGGACCGCACCTTCCTTTTGAATTGCAACTGACGCAGACTGAGCAGGACATGCAGTATTTTCTTTCTTCTTCCTGAGACTCATAAGCAAAGCCTTGAGCCTTAGGTTCCAGCCCATCACTCTTGTGAGACGTGTCCAAGATGAGGTGCGATTGATCAAACATGTCACGGCATCGTCTTTACCTCAGGCTGCACACACATCAAAAGCAGCTGAAACCTTGACGTCAGGGTCTTCATCTGACAGTTCCTGCAAGTTGTCTGGGTTTACAGGCCAATCCTTTTCTGGCTGCATAAGAAATGAAGGACCAGATGTTCACACTTCATTCCTTAGAAATGGCTCGGCCGTCATCCCTCTGGAGGCCACGTCCGCCGGATTGTGTGCAGTACTCACAAATCTCCATTGAGATGCATCAGAAACCTTGAGAATATCTGAGACTCTGTTTGCAATAAATGTACTAACCTTGATGTTTCATCCTTTTTTTTTTTTTAAACAATACTTTAAGTTTTCACACATAGAAAACATACAAATAACTAACCACAGCAATAGCAAATAATGTGTGTAAAGTGTACTGTACAACAAGACAATCAAAAGATGAAGAATGCATTAAATAATTGTACAAATAAAACAAGTGAATAAAAATAAATACATAATTGAAAAAGCAGCAGTGATGACCTTCAAGTTAGTGCAACATTCTCATCCGCCAAAAATTCCAAAACAGGTTTTCACACTTTCTTTTCCCTCTAACAATATGTCTTTCCAGCGCAAGGTATGTTACCATCTCCTTTAACCACTACTTTACAGAGGGCAATTGTATATTTTTCCAGAAAAGAGCGACCAGTCTTCTAGCTTGAAGCCCAAAATCAATCAATACTGATTGTTGAGAATTCAATTCAGTTTTATTTACATAGCGCCAAATCACAACAACAGTTATCTCACAGCGCTTTTCATAAAAGAGCAGGTCTAGACCGTACTCTGTGAAGTTATTTACAGAAACCCAACAGTTCCCACCAAGAGCAGCACTAGGCAACAGAGGCAAGGAAAAACTTCCTTTTAAGAGGCAGAAACCTCGAGCAGAACCATGGCTAGTAGTAGTAAGTAGTGTTAATGATAATAATAACAATAGGACTAGTAACAATAATTGTAAGAGAGGGTGTCGAGCAGGAACACGGGGGCAGCAGGTGACCCACAGCAACAGATCCAGACTCCACAGCTCCAGAGCCAGAAACACCTGCAGGAAGTGATAGGAGGAGAGAGGAGAGGGACGAGAAAGCACAAGACTACGGGAAAGGGGAGAAGTTGTGTTAGTAACATGCAATAATGGGATGAGGTTGCATACAGAGGGAGAGAAAGTAGAGGAGAGAGGAGCTCAGTGCATCATGGGAAATCCCCCGGCAGTCTAGGCCTATAGCAGCATAACTAAGGGATGGTTCAGGACTCACCTGAGCCAGCCCTAACTATAAGCTTTATCAAAGAGGAAAGTCTTAAGCCTGCTCTTAAATGTGGAGATGGTGTCTGCCTCCTGAACCCAAACTGGAACCTGGTTCCACAAGAGAGCAGCTTGGGGTATATATCCAGGATACAGAGTTTCGCTTGTAGAGGAACATTCTTACCCACCATCTGAGATATGGCCCTATCACACTCCGCCAGAATAATTGTACTTTTGATCATTACCAAACACAGTGGAACAGTGTTCCTTTTTCCTCTAAACACTTACAGCAGATATCTGGAATATTAGGATAGATTCTATTCAGCTTTACTGGGGTGATATAGGTTCGCATTAGCCATTTATATTGGAGCAGTTTCAATCTTATATTAACTGTATTTTGTTGTGCCTTTAAGCATGCCACTTCCCAGTCTTCTTCAGGTATATTCTCTCCAATATCGACTTTCCATGCTTCTAATCTAATCTTCTGTCTTTGGATGATTCCTTTTCATAAGATCCCATAGAGCAAATATACTAGACCCCTTTTTGTAATGACTAGGTTTTCAAGATTTGTCAAAGGTGGCTCAGACATTAGATCTTTATTTATTGATGCTATAAAAGGTTTCAGTTGTAAATATTTGAAAAAATGTTTTTTTGGTAT
Source organism: Micropterus dolomieu (assembly GCF_021292245.1). Lineage (NCBI taxonomy): Eukaryota > Metazoa > Chordata > Actinopteri > Centrarchiformes > Centrarchidae > Micropterus > Micropterus dolomieu. Next base: position 29,590,650 of record NC_060160.1, on the reverse strand, counting down.
ACTATACTCCTTACATATTTGCTCAAAGGTAAGTAGTTTGCCATTTCTGTATAGGTTCCCTACACATTGCACACCTTTGGCTGCCCACAGTTTGAAACCACCATCATTTCTACCTGGTGTAAAATCATTGTTTCCCCATATAGGAGAAAAACAAGATAAAGCAGGGGTGTCTCCAATATGCTGGTGTACATGATACCAAATGTCAACGATATTTTTAACAAAAGGATTCTTTGTTGTTGTTTTTTTCAATGTTTTAAAATCTACTGAATATAGATATAGCTAGGGGGTAGTTCTAATGTAGTTGCTTGCTCAATATTTATCCAAGTTGGAAGAATGTCTGAGCTAAAATAAAACAAGGCAGAGTGTAATTGAGCAGACCAGTAGTACCACAGCAGATTTGGAAGACGAAGGCCACCTCTCTCATACGGCAAGTAAAGCAACTTCAATCGCAGCCTAGCTTTTTTTATTGTTCCAAATGAATTTGGCAAGAATGTTGTTAATTTTATCAAAAAAATATTTAGGGAGTGGGACTGATTGAAAAAGGTACAGGAATTTTGGCAGTATATCCATATTTATTATATTAATACGGCCAATCATTGAAATTGGCATTACTGTCAAGTGGTTTAACGTCTCTCTTATTCTTTCTGTCAGTGAGTCATAATTTGAAGATAAAATAGTTTTGATTTCAGGTGTAATTTGAACCCCTAAATAAATAAAGCCATTTTTTGCATTTGTGAACGGTGTCTTTATAGGTAGTGTCAGACGTTCACTTTTATTCAAAAATAACTGTGATGATTTAGAGAAATTTATTTTATATCTAGAGAACTCTCCAAATTGTAGAATTAATATGATTAGATTTGGGATACTGTAAGCCTGGTCAGAACAAGGATGATGTCATCGGCATACAAAGATATCCTATGTTCTTGTTCACCTATCCGGATGCCCGTGAGGCCATCATGGGCTCTTGACAGCCATAGCAAGAGGTTCAATAGCTAAGGTGAATAGCATTGGTGTTAATGGACAGCCTTTTCGGGTTGATCGCTGCAAGTTAAACGGTTTTAAGACAACACTATTGGTCAGAATCTCTGCTACTGGGTTTGTATAGAGAACATGAATCCATCTAAGAAATTCCTCTCCAAATCCGAGTCGAGGTAGCAACTTCAAAAGGTAATGTTATTCTATTCTGTCAAATGCCTGTTGGGCCTAATGACAGTACTGCTGTGTCTTTACCGCCAACTTTTTCATGTAATATATCAAGGACTCATCTGATGTTATATAAACTGACGATTTCGTACAAACCCATTGAGATCATTATGTATGAGTTAAGGGAAGTGTGGATCTAACCTTCTTGCTAGCGTTTTACATAGTATTTTAGTGTCACTACACATCAGACTGATTGCCCTAAATGACGAACACTCTGTGGGTTGTTTGCCTGGTTTTTGGATGAGGGTTATCAGAGCTAGTCTCATAGTGGGTGGAAGGGTTCCTTGGAAGCATTCTTTAAACATATTCAGAAGTGGCTCTATTAATTTAGTTTTAAATGTTTTATAAAATTATATGGGCAACCCATCCGGCCCAGGTGCCTTACCACTATCAATATTTTGGATTGCTTCTGACAACTCCTCGGCTGTTATATTCCTATCCAATTAATTTTTTATTTCGTCAGATAATGACTGAAGCTGATCAAGAAATGTTTCCTGCGCATCTGAGTCTTGGTTGCATTCAGATCTATATATATAAGGATTCATAAAAATCTTTGAAGCATGTATTTATTCCTAGCAGGTCTATCTCTATATTCCCTTGCGGTGTCCTAATACTATTTATTGCTCGGTCAGTTTTTTGTTTTTTTTGAATCTCCAGGCTAAGAGTTTTCCAGCCTTCTCTTCTTGATCATGATAGGCTGGCTTCAACCACATTAAACTTTTGGCACTTTCATCTGTGGACATTGTATTATATTTAGCTCTTAATATAAGCAATTCCTTTTGTTTTAAATTATCATCGTTAGAATACAGGTCAGTTTCCAATATTTTGGTTAGATTTTCCAATTCCAATTATTACCATTTCCATTTTATAGTTGGTGTAACTAATAATCTCTCCCCTGATGAACGCCTTAAATGCTTCCCATCTGATGCAAGCACTAGTTTCATCAGTAGTTAGTGCAAAGAAGCGGTCAATTTTAGAGTCAATAGTGTCAACAAAAGCTTGGTCTTGCAGCCATCTCGCCTGGAATCTCCAATTAGGTGGGCTTTGGGCAATATTGTCAGTTTGGATTTTGAGTGACACAGCAGCATGGTCACTTATCACGACACCATTATACCAGCATTCGCTAACCTTGGGTAAGAGTTCCCTAGAGATAATGAAATAGTCTATGCAGGAATGTGATTTATGTGTACTTGAATAACAGGAGTAATGATTTTTATAAGGATTCCGTTCTCTCCAAACATCAACTAGATTAAGGTCCTTTATAAACTGTTTCAGTAGTTCTCTAGTTTGTGTTTAACCCGTGTCACAGTCCGTTGAACGATCTATTGTTGGATTTAGAGCACAACTGAAGTTCCCTCCTAAAATAAAAGATCCATTCATGGTAGACAAGTCAAGAAATATATCCCTAAATAAACTGGGGTTATCTTCATTGGGACCATAAATACTAACTAGGTTCCATGTCATTGATAGGATATTGCATTGGATGATAACTTATCTTCCACCTGGATCTCGGGTAGTTTTCTGCAATGGTATTGTCCGGTGAATAAGGATAAGCACTCCCCTTTCATAATTATTACAAAATGCATATATTACTTGGCCAGGCCATCTGCTCTGTACACGCTTTAAGTCTGCAATTGACAGGTGGGTTTTCTGCAAAAATACGATTTGAGATGTCTAATCCTATTCATAACTTGTTTTAATGTTGTAATTTTCCGAAGCCCCCTGACATTCCAGGTCGTTGTTTTTATGCTAGAGGAATTACAGTTATGATACATACTTTTCTATACAATGAAAAGAGAATAAAAGGCTGCTGCAAAAAAAACAAACAGACAACATACATATATACATACTTGGGAGACTCCCACAACAATGCAAACCCTTGAACCCTTCCAATCCCCCTCCCCCTCATCTTCTTCCAAAACCTGTAACACTTGTAGGACTTTACGCTGATCCACGTAACCAAGGAGCAGCTTCACCAGTAAACCCATTCCAGGCAAACCACAAATGATGTCCACAAAACAGAAGAACACACAATACCCCTAACTAAATGGTTATTGCAACTAAACATGTAACAAAAAAGAGAAATAGAATAGAAACCAAAAAGAAGTTCTGTCTTAGTTCTGTAATTAAGTTAAAAAAAATTTTAAAAAATTAAAATTAAGACTTTCCCTTTTTTTCCTTAAAAAAGAAATAAAATTATGGTATTTAAAAGACAGAGAATTAAATGAAAAGCGCTTTCCTTTCGAGCACTGTGTCCAAAAGATTATGATGAGTCATCACCTATTCGTTGAAAGATAGACCTCAAACAAGTAACTTTCACTTTAGTTTTACACAATATATAAGGTAACATTTTAGAAAATACAGTCCGAACTTCTCTTGTCTTTTCCTCCAATATTTACTGTAATGACCGTCAAAAGGCATCTAATTAACCCGACGTATAAACAAACCCACATTATCGATCTATATTAGTGTCCGTAAAGTTTAAAGTTACGTTTTGGAAATAACTGGGTTAAATTAAACTATAGTACCCCTGTGCACCATATCTATAAATGAAAATAGTTGAATGACACCTTGTTAAAAGTTAGAATCAGGTCGGGTAACTAAATAAACATAAGGTTTCCCAGGCTCCTTATGTAATGTATGTCCTTATGGCTACTGTATAGAGTAAGGTAACCTGTTCATGTATATGAGAATTGTGATGGCAATTCGAGTTTTCAAATAACAGCTCAGGCAAACACTTGTCTTTCTGTGAAGTCTTCTGCAGAAGGACTCACAGCAACACACATATGCCGTGTACATGCATGCTCGATTGAATGAGGAGAGCTGATTGAGCCTGTTATTTATCCAGCTTTAGGGTCAATCATATCATCCCACAGAGACACATTGTCCCTGAAGTCTGGATAACACAGAGAACAGAGATATTTTGACTGTTACGTTCACACAGATTCAGTGCCACATCGCAGATGAGTCTCCCTGAGTCCAGGGTTACATGCAATATGTTTGGAATTCCCATTACATTACTCCCTTTTAGCATTTTATGCTAACCAAACATAAGAATACAAACATTTCATGTAACCTTAGCAGTACTTGCAGAATAGGTGATTAAGTAAGAATATAAGAAATAGACAATAAGAAATATAGGGAACAAAAATGAGAATATAAGGATAAAATAATTATTAAACCGATTAAACTTCACTTTCTTCCCCCCAGAAAGGTGGGATCCACTCCATTGAGTCAATTAGTTCAGTTGGTAGTTGCATGTACTGACCCATTGATGATTTAATTGCTGTAGCAATCATAGATCTAGCACAAGGGATCACACAGCATGTCAGGAGGAGGAAAGCACCAAAATGATGGACAGTAGGGTCAACATTTTTATCAGCACATCTGCCTGTTGTTAGCCATGACCACATGTCCCATCCCCCAATGTTCTTTGAGTCCTGGTTTTTCTTTTTCATGCAGTAGATCATTCAGGTGTGAGACAACATGAGTCATATTGTCCGAGACATCTGGGATATATGTACAACAGTCACAGGGTTTCACTGGTATGGAGTCTCCCACTCCTTGAGGGAGCTGTGCACACGCACAATAGCCCTGATTGGTCACGTTTCTGTTAGCAGTATCTGAAATGGCCCAGTCCACCTGCGGGCCAGCCAGTTCTTTCTACGATCCAGTCCCCTGGCTCCAGATCGTGCAGTTTCTTCTCTGCGGCCTTTGGGATGGCGTTTTTGATCTGCATGTGAATTTCAGAGAGCACTGAGGACAAATCAGCACAATATCTCCACATTTCATCTTCACATTGGCTGGTATCAGGGAGTTGTCTTTTTACCGGCCCAATCTCCGTGTTCAATGGTCTGCCAAATAGGACTTCAAAAGGACTGAGACCCCCTCTGCCCCTCATCTGGCTTCTCATGTGCATTAAAACAAATGGCAAAGCTTTTGTCCATGTTAAACCTGTTTCTTCACAACATTTAATAAGCTTGTTTTTCAACGTCCCCTTCTCTCTTTAAACTGCACCTCCGCTAGCTGGATAATAAGCACAATGTTGCCTCAAATTAATCCCCAGATACTCCCCTACACTCTTCAATGCTGCGCTAATGAAAGGTGTGCCGTTATCACTGGAGATCTTAGCTGGGATTCCCCAGCGAGGAATGATCTGGCTTATCAAAGCTTTTGCAACTGCTGCTGCGTCCTGTTTAGATGTTGGAAATGCCTCCACCCATTTAGGAAACATATCTACCATGACAAGACAATATTTCTTCCCTGTGACGGTGTCAGTTCAATGAAGTCCATTTGCAGGTGCTCAAATGGTTTGTCTGGGGGTGGGTGTGCCACCTGTGGGACCTGAATCACCTGCCCCACATTGTTAGTTGCACAAATTGTGCAACTTTTGACAAAGTTGTAGCACCCCTTTGTGAACCATTACCTGTTTATTTCCTGTGACATACTCCCTTTTGATACATGGTCTTTACCGTGTGTCAACTTAGCATAATAAGGAAACGGATACTTAAGCAGGCATGGCTTCTCATCAGGCCCATACCACACTTTGTCAGAAGATGTGCAGCCTGCTTTTTTCCAAACCGCTCTCTCCTCTGGACTCGCCTGTAATTCCTGCAAATCAGCTGTAGGAGTCATTGGCGGTCAGTTAAAAAGTACATTGGGTGGTTAGAGTTTGTTTTGCTGCAGCCTTTGCTGCAAGGTCAGCTCTGGCATTCCCCTGTGAGATAGGATCGAGTTTGTTGGTGTGAGTGTCACATTTACACACAGCAATCATTTTGGGCAACAGTACAGCATCAAGTAGGTCAACAACCAGTTTGTCTCTCCCAAAATCATGAGTAATACCCCGAGAATAACGGCTGTCTGTAAATGTGTTTACAGTTTTGTCCTTTGCATATTTACATGCTTCTGTCAGTGCAACTAGCTCTGCTGCTTGTGCAGAATAGTTTTGCTAAAATTGTCTCATGCCAAGTTGTTTCTGCAAAACCTCCTCGATTTTTACCAGTTGCTGGGTCACGTGATGCTGAGCCGTCCACAAACAATTTCATTGTCTGCATTGTCACAAATTCCATGTCTGCATTCGTTAGAGATGTCTGCCCCTGGGGAGCAGGCTTCTGTTATCACTGCAACACAATCATGTGGATGTCCATCAAGAGATGGGAGGAGAGTAGCAGAGTGTAGTACAGTGCATCCCTTAACAGTAATGTTAGACATATCGAGCAATACAGTGTTGTATCTCAGCCACCTGGCTGTGGAGAGATGAGAGGTTTTTCATTCAAGCTAAATCATTGATACTGCATGTAGAGCCAACAAAGTCAAATCTAAATAGCCCTCAATGTCACGTGATGCAATGATTGATTTTTCGGCTGCTGCCACAGCTCTCAGGCAGTTTGGCCGCAACAGAGTCCAGTTTGGATGAAAACAGGCTACAGGTCTCAGTCGTCCCCCATGGTCTTGTAGTAGTACTGAAGTCATGTACCCCCCCTTCTCGTCAACAGTCAAGTGAAAGTTTTGTTACAGTCTGGTCGACCGAGGGTCGGTGGACATTAAAGAGCCAGCTTTAAATCAACAAAAAAATCTCAGGCCTTTCCCATGTGCGGTTTCTTCCCATGGTGCCTTAATGTGAGCACTGTCATCCCTAAACTGTTCATTTACCTGTTTCTTTCTCTCAGTTTGGGATGGTCTGAATTGCTTCAATTTGCTTTGGGGTGAGAGGGCTTTTTCTTTATCCCTTTTGCAGTGATCACATGACCCAAAACAATATCATTCAGACACAGACTGCAGGTTGGATCTGCTAGCTTTATGGCCATCATCAGGAAGGAGTTAAATCTAGAGACGTCTTTCACAAAGATTTGTTTGTCATGACTTTTTTTCATCTCTTATCAAATTTGACATCAGAAAATCTGTTTCTGGTTCTTACTGCATTCACTACAACAGAAACTATTTTACAATGTACCTGTAGTTGACTATAAAAGTCAACATTTCGATCTGATGTCTTTTCCCACCCACCGCCTTCACAGCATGTTTTTCATCCAAGGTCCTAAATCCTCCCACCTGTCATGTTTATCTTTGACCAGAGGGACATGGGCAACTGAGTTAGGTCTCCGAAGCAGAGTTTTAGAGTGTGGATCATTCACAGTAACTGAAAGAGCACTGAACAGACTGTTTCTGCTGCTCCCTGATAAAAGATACCTGATGCTGATACCTGTTCAGAAAAAAACAAAACAAGAAAACTGGACTCTGATGGCAACTTGTGAGGGAGAGAGGGGAGGGAGGCAGCCTACACAATATACACACAGAGGTACAGACAGTGAAGGTGATGCAATTAATCGCGATTAAAAACTTTAATCGTCCTTTAATTTTTCTCAATATAAGACTTCATTCCATCTGATCGCCGTGAAGCAGCAGTCCGTAAACCAGATCCAGAGGCTCCTAAGACAGCCATTTCCGCCATTGATGTAGCTATATCAGCCTCAAGTTGTTCTTTCCTTTTTCTTATTTTTTCTTCCTGTTCCTCAAGAGCATGCTTTTCTTTGAGCAACCTTAAGTCTCTGCTCTGATATGTGCAGTTGAAGTTGTGGAGATATTGGATTTTGAGTTTCTGTCGCCTTGATTTGATATACTGTCACTTGGTAATATTTCATCCTGGCCGTCATGTTGAGGATTTTGATGAGATTCAGATTCTTGACTGTTGTTAACTTTTCCTTTTTCCTCTGACAGAGAGAGATGAAACAAATGCTTTAGAGGTTAAGCAACAGTTGGATGTTTTGGAGCAGTTGTCTGAAAATGCTATTGAATTGCACACGTCTCTGATGCATTTAATTCCATCTGCTGAACAAGAAAAAGAAAATAAATGGTTCACAAGCATCAACAAAACCAATCAAGGATTTATTGAGGATGGCAAAGTATGGCTTTCAGAAATCAGTCAACATCCAAGCAGACCTCTTTCAGAGCTAGTTCACAACGAAGAAAGGCCTCAGGAAGCTCTGTCAGAGGACTCCAGATACCTATAATTGTCAGCAAAAATAACACCACACCACGTGACTAAAGCCTGTGAGCAACCAAAAAAATGTGTGAGTGTTGAAGAACCCATACCTGGCTCCTACACCTTCCATCTTTGTGGTGATCCAGGAATAGGATTTCTGGTCTTTTTCGAAGTATTGTTTTTTTTTATATTTTCCTTTTGCAGCTTTGCTTTTGATAGCTGGGGGATATTCAATGGTTTCAGAGTGTGTAGACATCGTGATACACCTGTTGATCTTCAAGCTTCTGTGTTCTGTTTAAGGACCCGTGTCCACCAAAGCGTTTTTTGCCAGGTGAAAACACCACCTGCTGTTCGGTGGCCTACTTAATTTTAGTGAATGTAAAAATGGCACCACAAAGTATGTCGGCTTACTTGCTCTGGCCTTTGCTCTGCATGAGGAGAAAGCTGAATCAGGAGAGCACAGACTCTCTGTACGTGGGTTCATGAGATTTTTCAGGCAAGGAAACCCCTCGGTGAGTAGGCACATCGTTTTGTTCAAGATCGGATGTGCTCGGTGCGGTGTTTGTCCCGCCCCTCCTGCACTGTGTTCGGACGGCTGGGTAAAAAGTGACAGTGACGAGCTCAGCGTTTTTCCCAAAGTTGAACATTTTTCAACTCCCGGCGACCGGAAAAAAACGCTTAGCGCCCAGCGCAGAAAAGAAACTCCCATTGCAATGAATTGAAAAAAGAAAAAAACGCTTTGGTGGACAGGCCCTAAAACAGCACTACTGCTGTTATTGATGCCGTTGCTAGGTAACCACAGTCCAGTGTTAGCTTGTTAGCTATTAGCTTGAGTGTTTCAGCAGGGACTTGTTCTATAGTAATAAATGCAAAAACTTGATTTCAGTATCCAGTAGTTTGCTGTAACTTGCTTGTGGCCATCTATCCTCTTCTGTGTTTGTTTTTGTTCTCTCCTTGTTGGTTTCTCTTCAGCTTGATACTCTGTTTCTGAGCTCTGTTTTCACTAACTATCCTCACTGTCATATCACAGAAGACTGCACTTTCTTTAATCCTATTTCTGTTTTTCATTATTTCTAATAGTTGAGGTCTAGTTCTAGGACTAATAGTGGTCATAGTCAGTTATTTCTTGGTGAGTTCCAGTCACCAGAATTTCCCCTAGTGGGTCCACGTAGCACTGTTGATCACCAAATCTGTACAGTGTGAATGAGGTACCTGTCAGTCCATGTGACTTCATGTTTGTTTGTTTGTAATAAGTCAGTGTGAACAGGCTTCAATGGATCAACAATTTGTTTTAGTATCAAAATTGGGTTTATTGCCAAGCAGGTTTTCACATACACGGAATTTGCTTTGGTATTTTGATGCATAACAATAAACATATTAAGAGATTACACAAAGTATAAATATAAAGATCGCCCAGCATCCTGGAGACACCTTTAGAAGAGAGAGATCTGATGTTTAAGAGTCCACATTTAATTTTCCTATTCTTTTGCACTATTGCTCTTGTGGTTTTAATTTTTATGAGGTTTTTATGTACAGCTCCTCTTCTGTTCCTTTGATTTAAATAATTTCGATGGTCGGGGGGCAGACACCGTCACTATAGGATTTTCACTAAGTAACTCCTGAAATGGAGGAGCAGAGAAGTGTGTTAGACTGCGACTCTGCGTAGGGTTTTGGGTGGGTAACTGCTGAAAAAGAAGGGCAGAGAAGTGTGTTAAACTGCGACTCTGCCTCCTGGTCTCAACTCTGGGTTGTCTTGGATTTGGTCCACTAATAAACTTGGCCAGATTTCTAGAAATGAGAGCTGCTCCTTCCCAAGTGGGATGAATGCCGTCTCTCCGAATCAGACCAGGTCTTCCCCAGAAAGTCTGCCAATGATCTACAAAGCCCACATCGTTTGCTGGACACCACCTCGACAACCAGCGGCGGAATGATGACATGCGGCTATACATGTCATCGCTGGTCAGATTTGGCAGGGGTCCAGAGAAAACTACGGTGTCCGACATTGTTTTTGCATATGTACACACCGACTCAACATTAATCTTAGTGACCTCCGATTGGCGTAACCGGGAGTCATTACCGCCAACGTGAATAACAATCTTACTGTATTTACGTTTATCCTTAGCCAGCAGTTTCAAATAAGACTCAATGTCGCCCGCTCTGGCCCCAGGGATGCACTTAACTATGGCCGCTGGCTTCGCTAACTTCACGTTTCTCAAAATGGAGCTGCCAATGATCAGAGTTGGTTTCTTAGCGGGTGTGTCGCTGAGTGGGGAAAATCTGTTAGAAACGTGAACAGGTTGATGGTGCCCCGTCGGCTTTGAATGCTTACGACTATTCCTCCTTTGGACAGTCACCCAGCCCCCCCTTCCTGGCTGCACAGGAGATGCCGGGGGACGGCTACCAGAGGCTAACACAGGCTGTTCCGCACCGACTACTGGGGACTGGCTAGCTACAGTAGCTAAAGACTGATCTACCAAGGTTCTAAATCACTGAGCCTCGCCTCCATGTCTACAAATAAACTACACTTATTACACGTACCATTGCCGCTAAAGGAGGCAGAGGAGTAACTGAACATCTGACACACCGAGCAGGAGAAAGTAGGAGAGCAAGAGAGAGAGGGAGAAGCTAGCTGCTAAGCTAAAGTAGCTAACGGCTAAGCTAAAGTACTGTAGCGTCAGCTACCAAAACTTTTGAACAACTATGAGATTGAACAGCAGTCGCTAAAAGAAGGAAAGAACTGTGAGTGCTTAGGCAAAATTACTGTAAGAATAAGTGTTTAGCGGACAGTTGGCTGCTGTAATCTAACAAATGTAACTTTACAATGTTATTTAGCGAGAGCAGCACAACACGGTACCAACACACAAGCACCGGAAACGGAAATGAGTCGACACGCTTACCGCAATACGTCAGCAAACCTTGTCAACCTCGTTTGTTGATGCGCTGGATTTGACATTAACCACATCATTTTGACTGTTTTCTGAGTTTTGTCCTACTTTTAGACTAATCAACTAGTTTAAATTTAAATGTCTGTTACATTTTTACTACATATGTTGTACTCTACTGACAGTGCTTGTATAAGCAGCCGGTAGCTTCTTGAAACTTCGCTACACTTTTGTTTTTTATCTGTTTTTTCTGGCTTTATTTCCAAAACATGCATTACCTCTGATGAAAACGGGGGTTTTGGATGAAAGAGCAGTAGACCACGATCCACCCGGCCCAAACGACCAGGCACTATGGTGCGTGCGGTGATCGCTCCGAGAGGAAAGAGAGCCAGCAGAGGAGCCATGCTGGCCCAACTTTGACTTCATTCTGCTCCTAAGGATCTGGTCTGGACAAAATGGCACTCATGTTGACCAAGTAACAGAATTCAGACACTGTCCACATCGTTACAGAGACCTGATCAAGCACTCAGCAGTTGGTCCATGTTCTGAGCTGTCAGTGCAAGACTCCGGCAAGATGAGAGGACTCTCTGGTGCACAAATGCAATCAAGATGGACTCTGCTCTCAGACTTTTTTATGTGAAGATGAAACTTTCATGATATCATCTGGTTGCTGCTGTTTAAATTCACCCCAGATGCAAATTCAAAAAATGCACTGTTGTTGGAATGTTTGGGGTTTATGTGTGTATGTATATATGTATATAAATAACTGTATTGTTTAATTTTATTTTATATGTTACCATATTTTAATATAGGCCTACACTTAATTAAATGTTGTGTGTGTAGCAGGAAGGAACTGCAAATTTTGTTTCGTTACGCAGCCTTATATAATAACTAATAAACAACCTTCTACCTTGTCTCGTACTCCTGATTTTATAATTATCTATAGCATCATCTGTTGTTGCACAATATTACAAAGAGTTATGTCATTTCTGTAATTTTCTGCACAACGGTATGTGTATCTAATATTCTATTTCCTTTTTTCCCCTTTCTTTTTAATTGTAGGTTTAATGCATGTTCATAATAAACTGGTTGACCCAGTGCTCAGCATAAAGGACCAGTAAAACATAGAAGATCACCAAGGAATCTAACTGAAGACATCGAGTTGGTCAAAGATCATGATGTAATCATGAAATGGCTGCACTCATCAACAGTGAAGATTGTCCCTCTGAGGTTCTTTGTTGCTTTTAAAGGTGTAGTACAGTACCAGGTGACTTGTTTTAATCACAGCTGTTGGTCGCGGCCCTCTTCATTTTTGTTTAGTGTGAGAAACTAGATTTGACAGTAAATAAAAAGCCTTCATTTTGTTTGGTTTGTGAAGTGAACCCAGACTGTCTGTCCTCTGTAATTGAAACAGTACTGTATATTTTTGATGTGACTTTCATGCTTTGGTTTTTCATCAATGATTAATCCCGCAATTAGTGATTAGCCAGAGGAACCAAATGCTATGTGTATTGGTAATATCCCTTAAACCAATGAGCAATTTTGGAAGTTACTTAAAAACAAATGAATGTCATCAAAACTGACCTTTGACTTTATTCCAAACGGTTGCTTGTGTATAGGTTTGACGTTTATGTATCCAGGAAATGTGAACGGTGTGGTCCTTTCAGCAGCTCCTTGCTTCTCCTTCATTTACAGTCACACTAGTAGCGGCCCAGCACAGTGTGACTACAAGACTGGAGACTAAGTCAGAGCACTACATTTTACTTGAATATTGTTTAATGTCAAAAACATATTTAGGTTCATTTAGTAGCTTAGTGAAACTAAACAACCACTAGAGAAATGCATTGGTCAATACAGAATGGCCAAATCTTCAGGCCAGTTTACCTACATTCGAAAGAATAAGGGACACACACCTTCAATGACAACAATGTACATATTCTGGAAAGATGGTTTGAAAGAGGATTGAAAGAACTCTCAACAGGGGAGGAGGTCTGTGACACCTACAATGCTGTCCTTTCATGTTTTCCTAGTAGCGTGAAAAAATCCTCACATTTGGCCTCGTTACAATGCCAATGACGGCCGTTCAGACTTTGCCTCAGGTGCTTCCAACAAGTGTTGTCACAACAGGCAGGAGCACCAACAAACCAGGCGATATCCACCACCTAGCGAGCTGAAGAAGACTATTGGATGAATTATCTTCAATCAGTCCAGTTGCCTTTGATTTGAGCCTTCCCTGGATAACTGACCTAGGTGACCTAGTCTTCACAGACATCTTCAGTCATATGAGAACAGGTGGTTGTTTATGAAAGGACATGAAACCTGTAGAACCTGTGTGTATGGTGTTCATCCAGTCTCTGAAGACTGAAATGTGGTTGAAGGCTTCTTAGTGAGCCTGGAGTTGGAATTACTTTGTCACACATAGTGATTCTAAGGTTAACTTCAAAACACTGCTTAGTTTTGTGCAGTGCTTTTCTTGCAAGCGTCAGTGCTAAGCAGCTGAGCTTCACAAGGTGTGTTATTTATAATATATAATGTTATATAATTTACAATATTTTTAATGAGGTTCCATGACTACCCTTTAAATGGTGAACTGCTGTAGTAAGTCAGTACTGTTGTAAGTTCAGACAAAGTGTAACATAGACCTTGATGACATCAAATCAAGTGACTATCAAATTAGTGTCAAAGTTACTGTCAAATGCAATCTAGTCACTAATCTCACTCATTTATAGTCATTACCCTTTGGCAGCCTTTTACGTTTTTATGTTGAGATGCAGTTCCATTGGTTTTCCACAGTGGGGCAGTCATTCCAAAGATTTGAAACCAGTGGCAACCCATGTGTACTCATGAGTAGGGCTGGACAATTTCACCTAAAATCAAAATCACCATTAATTGATCACCTCGATTTTACCTTATTTGTTGTTTTTTTTTGCTCTTATAGTTCACTGACAAGGATTGTACTGTAAATATGTAAATTTTTTAAAGCTGGGTATGTTTATTTTTTTGATTAACGGATTTAAAAAATTGATTATCTAAATTTTAATTGATAATGTAATGTTGACGTGCACATTGAATTATCAGCCCTGCTACCAAAATTTCACTCAGTCATTAATGTCAATGCGAAACTACTTACTTTCACCCGCACACTGCACAGTAACACACGCTTTGCTAGCTTCCTCTCATTCATCAAAGGACATCTAAGGTCTTTTAAAGAGTGCAGTGTGTGTTCACAGAGAGTTAGTGGTGGAGTGAATGAGAGAGAGCGAGCAACAGAAAGTGATGGAAAAAGCAAGCAAATTTGTTGTCAGTCTGGCAGTAAATGTACAGTGTAGGTCACAGTGTGTCCGTTAATAAAGTGATTGAAGGTGATTGGTTGCGATCTTCCATCATTTCAGGACCTGTACGCCTCCAGGGCTCAGAGGCAAGCAGGAAAGAGTGTGGCTGACCCCTCCCATCCCGGTCACAAACTGTTTCAGACTCTCCCCTCTGGCAGGAGGCTGCGGTCCATCAGGACCAAAACCTCTCACCACAAAAACAGCTTCTACCCGTCTGCAGCTAGCCTCATTAACAAGGCCCAGGTCCCCCACTGACACTCCCCCCTTTTAAATAACGTAAATGTCTCTGCACATCTAAATTTTACTTTATTTCATATTGTGCACAAACTGTTGTTCTATATTTTAATATTTTGTCAATTTATATATTCTCTTCCGTTGCAACATGTCTGCACAACACAAAATGGAGTAATGCACATGTAAATATCTGCCACATTGTTCCTTCTCTGCAAGTAGTTTTTCTCTATTCTTTTTATTATTCCTTTGTAACTTCCATTTGTTAATTCCATATTTATATATTTCTACATTTATTTATGTCAACTGTATGTTTGTCTGCGTGCGAGTGGAACTTTAACTAAAACTCGTACAGCATTCTTTTTAAGCCACGATAGAGCTCTTTCATAGAGAAACCACACATAGAGAAATCACACAACAGAGAGCTCTTTAACTGTACATGGGTTTTGAAAGTTACGTCATTGTACAATTTAAACAGATTGTAGTAAAAAGTTTCCAATCCTTGTCAAATGTAATTTAATTGCTGAACAGGAAGTTTATTTTGGCCTGTGTAGGTTTTATATTTTTATAAAGTTGCACTGGTAAATACAATTGCCAATTTTGCATGTTGTGTTTATTGTATGTATAAACATTGTAAGTCTCTGAGGTTGTTTATTAATAAAGGAGACATTTATACTTGTGCTCACTTGGCTGTCTGCTATTTGCAGTAGTTGTGTGCTGCAGTGCATTTATGAAGAGTGAAGAAGAGGCAACTTTCGAATAGGGAACATATTATGAATTACAAAGACTTCATTAGTCTAGTTTAGTTAGTTTAGTTATTTGTACACTATTAACACTTGTAGTTGTGTGTTTTGTTACATAAGAATAAACCATATTTATTCAGTGTTATTAATGGAGAATGGCTGTTCCTGTTGTACTACCACCTTATAAGGCCCCTACTGAGCATTGCCTATTGAGATCATAATTCATGTACAACAAATTCTACTACTATTCATAAGCAGTAATTAGGGGGTTTTATTGGGTAAAGTCTTAGTTAATGGTGTAGTAATGGTAGAACATGGGCATGCAGAATAAGGTGTTAATAAGTGTTTCATGCTGCCTGCTGGGTTCTGTGATGTGTGGATATGAATTTAAAAAATAGATTGTGGTGCAATGGTGACATAACCGTCATTTCTGGACATCAGTAACACCTTTATCTATGACTGATTAATTTACTTTTGGTCACAAAAATAACTACCTTTACATTTCTGGATCATCAACATTGGAGGCATAATACATGTCAGTAATAATTTACCTCTAACAGCACAATTTGTTCACTATCAATAGTTGTAAGCAGTATTATGGGGCTGTATTCATTAATAGCTTTGAGCCAATGTCCTACACAACATAAACAGTTCACCTGAAGCTCCACTATTTCCTTCTATCCAGAGACATCACATGGGTATGTGTTCTATTTTAATGCTGTGTAATCGAGCGGCACAGTGGTGCCCACTGTGTGTTGCATCTACATGCTGTCCTCGCCTCCCATACACACACCGTCCTGCTGTAAATAGGAAGATTGCCAAAAATATCATATAACTAGTTGTTTATGGTAAGCGGTGGTGCAGTGTGGATGGTTGTGTGTGGTGTTGTGTGTGATCTGTCAAGCTTCAACTCTGATACTACTTTAAGTGGTAGCAGAAGCAGATTCACCTTTTTAAATCTAACATCCCATAATTGTAATTGCTATTATTCATCCCTGAAGGAAAACTGTCATGTTTGCAGTAGCAGTAATTTACATAAAATAAAATCACAGGTACGAATACCGACTACTATACATAAACAGGGTAAAGAAAAGGTTTAAGATACATCTCTCTGACTCTATCTGTGTGAATGAGTGTAGAATGTGCATTGTAATTCAGAAGAAATAAGGCTTCATTCAGACTGCAGTCACAGTGACCCTAATCAGATTATTTTGCTCTTATGTGACTTTTCCAGTTCAGATTTCGGCCACTTTCATATGTGATCCAAATCAGATACAGGTTGGTTTTTTTGTTAATGTGATCTCTGTCTTCTTTTTCTTTTTCCTTTATTGATGCTTTATTGACAAACAGCATGGTGAACAAAAAACACACAAGATCAGACAATACTAGGAGAGCATAAGGCTGACAGGAATAATTTTAAAAAAAATAATAAATGAAAAAGGATCACAAATCAGCACTGAAAAATTTTAAACAGGGTTAATAGATGCATGGTCTTGATAGCTTTCCTGTAGTATAGGATTGCTGTAATGTTTTATTTGACTTCATTTTCAAAAATGGCAAAGGAAGGTTTATGATTGGAAAACAGATTTATGAATATGTGATTTTGCAAGCAATAACATCAAATTGATGATATGGAAATAATTTGCCTTGGTAGAAGGGTATGTAAAAAGCCGAACAATTCATTGTCATAGGAAATGCAAATTCAGAGTCAATACATTGGGAGATAAATGTACAGATACATTATCTTGCCAAAAACTTCAAAAGTGGAGACAAGTCCAAAATAAATGATACAGGAGCCGGTTTCACAAAGCTATTTTACACTGGTCTAAAATTTGCTTATAGACTAGTCTAATGCAAGTTAGACTTTTTCACAAAAAAAGACTGTTTAGAAGTTTAGACCAAAAAAATTAGACATAGATGTTACCTTGGTAACCACTTAACAGTCAGTTACATTACAAAGAGCCCTGCCTCCTCCCGTTTTAGGACCATCCAACGCTTATCCTGCGTTTAATAAACTATTTTTATTGATCATATTTTAATGTGGGCTACAAATACCTTGTAGGGATAATAGCAATGCAACATTTTAAAAGACAAAAGTCGGTATAAATTTTACTGTAGATGATGAATGGCAGACAAGCCTTCATCTCTTCACTTCATCACAAAAATCTTTTGGTTTCAGTAATAACTCTATTAATGCTGAGTTTTTGAATAGAGTATTGTAGGATCATTCTAATTGGATGATACGCAGTGTTTTGCTCTTTTCTCCAACCATTTTCACCATGACCACACAAAGGCTCGCTCTGCTTTTGCTCTGTATATTTAATTTAAGCAATTTTGCTGTACAATTAAATCATGTTTGTCATTTTCTGATAGATTTTCAGGAATAACCTGAAAAAGAGCAGTTATTCTGTTACTTACTTTTGTTTCTTCCGTTTTGGACAAAAAAGACCTTTACGCTCTTAAGAATTTTGACACCTGACAGCTGACTTCAATTGACCAATTCCATTTTTTCGTTTATATATATATATATATATATATATATATATATATATATATATATATATGACCTTGCTCAAAAAAACACAAAAAAAGGGGGACACGCTATAGTAAATGTTTAACAAAACATATTTATTTAACTCAAAATAAACCAAATTAAGACGTGCCAATGTAAAGGTGATAAAGTATGGGGTATGAACATAACGTTTCAGTTATGTCAGGGCAGGATGATGATTGCATGGAAAATGTGTGTAAGGGTTTTGTAATGTGCAAGAAACAATAACTACAACTAAAACAGCATGTCCAGAAATCGAGGCAAAGGTGGAACCTGTGGAGAGAAACAGAGGGAGGATAGCAGGGAGGTGTGTGTCCTCAGCCCAGCAGCATCCTCCCTAAGAATGAAAAGAAGGTGTTACAAATACTCTACAGGGCAATTTGTCAAATAGGACCTGGGATGTGCTGTATGATTGATGCAAACATAGCATTGGCACAAACATATAAATCAATAATAGGGGTACCACTGTTTATTGTGTTACATATGTAAACATTATTTTCCTGTAGATTGTTAGCCTATCTCTTTCCTTCCTTCTGTACTCCTCAAGTAGCTCAGGCTGCTGTAGAGCTTTTGTCTATGTTTCTACACCCTAGCTCTTGTTGCAACCTTCTTCTCTTCCACCACTGTTGGTTTTTATGTTAAAAAGAATGAAAGATGGGTGTTCCATAATGAATGCACTTTAGTTTAGCTAGCATAAAATGGCGTAAACACAATTAGCTAGCAAAAAATAATACACCATCACAACATTGCTGCTATGCTATGCTTTCTATTGTTATGTTCATAATGAACATTTATTAGAGAAATATTAAATACTACAGTACTTTAACTATCAAATTTTAACAGATAATCTTACCTTTTTGCCATCTTCAATCTTCTCTGCTGTGTGGAACGGCCTTTGAATAAAACTTGATAAATATTTACAGTTGTTTTGACAGGCAGGAAAATATGTTACTGTGATGAAATGTATGTGCACGGACACACTGTTTTAGCCAGAAATATAGATATTATGTTTTAAAAACTTAAAATTGCTAATGGCAGTTGTTATTTTTATAGAGACATTATTTAAATGTTTTTAATATAATTAATACATTATTTATTGGGCTGTAAGAGGGCAAGTTTGTACATGTAAAGGTAATGAAATTTCATATGAAAAAAATTAATATATAATACTTTTTAAAACTAATATTTGAAAACAATTAAGTGAACCTTATAGGGCTGACCCCTAATAGTCAAAGATTCAATGCTTCGATGGGCGGAGCCTGTTTGACTGTCAATCTCACAGTTGAAGCTTCGCAGCTAAACAAGGATCATGCCATTTTGGTGATATGGGGGTGCTCAACGTCTGATTTTACATAGAACTACCAGTTTCCTCCCACTAACTTACAATATACATTTCAACATTTAATGCTGTAAATAAACATGTAAAAAGAAAAAAACTTTCAATAAATGTTTTTAAAGTGCCTGAATAAATCCACAATTGTAACCCTAACCCTGCGTCGTCACTGCGCATGTGTAGGCGTAGCGTATACTGTATGTGTGTAGTGGCAGAAGAGGAACACTTGCTGAAGAGACGGAGCCCCAGCTTCACCGGTGGGACTTTCCAATAATTTATCAACATTCACACAAAGAATATAATATATCGTTTTTAAATATCCGGCTACTTGAAATAGACCTGTAACGGAACCCCCTCGCCCCCATCAACTCACCTGCCCACCGCTGGCTTCACTAGAAACACAACTGACACCTGCTCAGGTGTTCAAGTCCTCCCTGATGGATGATTGTAGTCACGATTCACCATTTGCACAAACAAAAGCAATTGGGCCTGTGAGTATAGATTTATGCTTAGACAGTAATAACATTATGGTCAGGGATGTGCACAGACACTTTGGTGATAATAATAATGTGTTTATTCTTCACAAGGCAATACATCGTTTTAATTCTTTTGCTTTTATTGGAATACATAACACTTCAAAATAAAATAAATCTTCACACTAAACTGTGGCGTTGGGCTGCAGGCATAATTCAAATAAATGTTATTTAAATACTTTTACACTTTGTTTCACAAGCAAGATGCCAAATGAGTAAAGACAACCTTCAGCTTCACACAGCCAAGCAACAGGATACTGAATTGCCTGAATACATTAATGTATTGATCAAATACTTTATTATTGTTGCTATTATATTACATTTACCATGCGCATACACACACACACAATTACTGATGGTGGCATGGACTTAGTTGCACATTTGAGGGAGGGCTGTCTGTATTATATAAGGATCTATCAGCATACGACAAACCAACAGAATGGAGAGTTATCAGATGAGGAGCCGACCATTAAAACTATCAAGTTACTCTTTAAGGCACTTTTTTCATAGAGTGCTCAATTTTGAGACTTTGGTCTATTTTGCTTCCAGGTCTTCTTTTACTGTAATGGATATAAAACTTCAAGAATACGCCTTTAGATGGTGTTGGTTTTAAGCCTAATACCCTCTGTCTGTTTGCATCTGCAGATTTATTCTGTATTAACCAAAACAAGCTAATCTGCATATTTACACAGCACATTTCAGAGGAAAATACTCTTGATGGAAGTCAACTGGGGAAGTTCTGTGATGATATGCTTTAGTTATTTTCTTTATCCTGTTCACCTGCAGCGACTTTGAGTTTGCATATCAATGTGGCGATTGTGATGATGTTATTTGACACAAACTTATTACATTAGCTCAGCTCATGAGTCATGCATGTTAGCACGTCATAGACTTATATTTGCCTTTTGTTTAGTTAGCAGTAAACTCGAGGCACTGGTAATTAGGGCCCGAGCACGACCGTGCGAGGTCCCTATTGAATCTGCTCACAAGTCAGAAGCTGAGAGGGGCTGCTGGCTGTCTGTGTGTTGTGCTGCTGTGGGGAGAGAGAGGGAGAGAGAGAGAGGGAGGGAGAGGGAGAGAGAGGGAGGGAGAGGGAGAGAGAGGGCATCAGAACTCAACAAAGTCTCATCTTCCAACCTGATATTTTTTTCTCAATAAATATATTTATTTGACAGGGAAGCTGAGTGAAAACAGGAATACATATACTGTATATTCATTTATTTAAAAAAAAAAAAACATCCCAGAAAAAAGGGCACTTTCTCTTGAGGAAGAAGAAGGACAGGTGCTGAAGCCCCTTGTATGTCTATGTGTGCACGTGCCTGATTATGATTGATATACTAACAACTCCATTAACAGACCGTAGAACCATGTCACTCCAAATCTCCTTTGCTAGTCTCCTAATGCTTGTCAATCATTAAGAGGCTCCTATTGGAAACTTAATAACTCTACTTGTACCCCACCATCAGAAGAAGAGCAAGACATCATACCACTATCTATCCCTCATATAGTTTTGCAACCAGTTCAACCACCCCAAAGCTCAGAACAAAAAACCTCAACCCCCAAAAAGAAACACTCAAAACTAAACAAATTGAAAAACACACTTAAGAAACTCAAGGAAAAAGACAGGATTCTTGAATGTATGACAAAGAGAATTAAAGCTGCAAGCAGCGTTGGGCGGGCCCTCGCACTTGTACCGCATCCGCGTGTGAGCTGGCCGAGTTGCACATTCTGGAGCTCTGCCGGTGCGGCTGTGAATTTCCTACGCGTTTCCGACGCCGCATGAAGGTGTTATATGTCACTTCCTGTGTCCCCTATGTGGAGCTACATAGCACTTGCCGCTATGAATATAAATCGGTATTGACGTGTAGATGTCTGCGGGGTGGGAGAGTTATCAAGCACGTAAAGTTTGTTTCAGATGTGAGCATGTACACTGAACAATAATGTACCCAAACAATAAAATAAATTCCTTTTATATTTCCCTGCCTTGTTGTTTATGTGTACATACAGAGGAAGAATGTGAGAACAGCACACATTTCATCTTTACTGTGTGTTAGAGCATGGGAGAACAGTGGATA
>NC_060160.1:29560960-29568685 GCF_021292245.1 Micropterus dolomieu | reverse complement strand
AGATAGCCTCAATAAATTTTTCACTAGTGTTTTCAGTGATATACCGTTTTGTGATTACCTCTGTTTGTACATTTGTGTGCACGCAGATAGCACTCTAAAAGAAAACACAGGAATGATCAGAGAGAGCAACATCAGTCACCACAACCTTGGAAATGTCCAGACCCTTGGAGATGACTAAGTCCAAAGTGTGCCCCTTATTGTGTGTGGGCTCCGTCACATGTTGGGTCAGTCCATAATTATCAAGAACACAACACAGTTCTTTAGTCCCTCTGTCCTGGGGGTTGTCAACATGGATGTTAAAATCACCAACAATAACCACACAGTCAAAGTCAATACAGATTATAGACAGCAGTTCACCAAAGTCATCAAAAAAAATTGCACATTATTTAGGGGGCCTGTAGATATTTAGAAAAATAGCTTGAGAGGAGGAATTCAGCTGAAGAGCCACATATTCAAAAGAAGCAAAATTCCCATAAAACATCTTTTTGCATTTGAGGGAGTCATTAAGCAAAATGGCAACTCTACCTCCCACCTCTAACCCTTCTGTTACCTATCAAGACAGGGATGGAGAAGACTACCAGCACATTGGGCCTCGGCTTGTCCTGGGAAGAGTCATGAGTGCTATTTTCCTTGTAGCCTGGACCCAGCACATATCAGACAGAGCTTACTGGGCTTTTTCGCCATTGCGGAGCGGGAAGGAGGATGGTGCGCTGTATTTGTGAAACATGTCAAACCTGGAGGACTTTATGCGAACCAGTGGTGGAGGGGGACGGTGAGGGAGGTTTAGGGTGGAGAAAATGGGAGTGGAGCGAGGGAAGGTGCAGGGAGCAAATTTGGTCCCAGCTCTAACCAGATCTTCCATGTGATCAGTGAAGTCCAACAAGGGGGAGAGGGAGGAAAGGGTGTCTGGAGATAAGGGTGACCTAGATGGGGACTGGGGGGGTAGAGATGATGAATCCTCACTGCTGGTGAGGGAGGTGGAGAATCTTCCTCTTGGCTCAGATGTCTCCCGTGATCAGAGCTCTCTTCCGGCAGGGGCTGAGGTGGCTCTCCTTCAAGGTTTCTGGCGTGTTGTGTTATGTCTTCTTCTTGTTTAGATTCCTCTTGATTTTGCTGAACGTGCCTGACTCCACCTGCAGGTGGATCACGGACTTCCTGACGGACAGGAAGCAGCACGTGAAGCTGGGTAAACATGTCTCTGATTCCAAGACCATCAGCACCGGTTCCCCTGTATACCAACACCTGCACCCCCAGTCACCAGTCTTCTCCCTGTATACCAACACCTGCACCCCCAGTCACCAGTCTTCTCCCTGTACACCAACACCTGCACCCCCAGTCACCAGTCTTCTCCCTGTACACCAACAGCTGCACCCCCAGTCACCAGTCTTCTCCCTGTACACCAACACCTGCACCCCCAGTCACCAGTCTTCTCCCTGTACACCAACAGCTGCACCCCCAGTCACCAGTCTTCTCCCTGTACACCAACACCTGCACCCCCAGTCACCAGTCTTCTCCCTGTACACCAACACCTGCACCCCCAGTCACCAGTCTTCTCCCTGTACACCAACAGCTGCACCCCCAGTCACCAGTCTGTCAAGCTCCTGAAGTTTGCGGATGACACCACCCTCATTGGGCTCATCTCTGCTGGGGATGAGTCCGCCTACAGGTGGGAGATCGATCTGGTGACCTGGTGTAGCCAGAACAGTCTGGAGCTCAACGCTCAGAAGACAGTGGAGATGGTCATGGACTTCAGGAAGAGCCCAGCCCCACCCTCCCCTATCATCCTGTGTGACTCTCCAGTCACCACTATGGACTCCTTCCGCTTCCTGGGCTCCATCATCTCCCAGGACCTCAAGTGGGAGCTGAACATCACCTCCATCATCAAGAAGGCCCAGCAGAGGATGGTGATTGGCTGCAATCTTCCTTCTCTTCAGGACCTGTACGCCTCGAGGACTCTGAAGCGAGCAGGAAAGATTGCAGCTGACTCCTCCCACCCCGGACACAAACTGTTTCAGACTCTCCCCTCTGGCAGGAGGCTGCGGTCCATCAGGACCAAAACCTCTCGCCACAAAAACAGTTTCTTCCCGTCTGCAACTAGTCTCATTAACAAGGCCCGGGTTCCCTAATGACACTCCACCCTTACAAATGATACAAATGTCTCTGCACATGTAAATATTGTTTCCTCTCGTGTCGGCCACAGACCTGGCACGTTGCACATATTTGTTGTTGATTGTTGATCTTTGTTGTTGTATATTTTTATGTTGTGAGTTTATATATTTATATGTACACAGTATTCTATTCCGTTGCGTTACTTCTGCACAGCACAGACCCAGAATAATGCTCATGTATATATCTGTAACATTGTTCTTCCATTCCATATTTATTATATTTCTACAATCTGTCAACTGCACTGGCTCCACTGCACAAACTACTAAAGATAGAGACAAAGTGGCAGTGGGGAGAGGCACAGTAGGCAACATTTGAAAAGTCAAAAGAAATGATGCAGTCAGCTGAGGTACTGTTGTCATGTGACGCTTCACCCTATGGAATAGGTGCCGTGCTGTCACATCACATGTCAGATGGAGCTGAAAGACCCATTGGATTTACATCACGGACCCTCAATGCTGCAGAGAAGAACTACTCTCAACTGGATAAGGAAGGGCTGGCAGTGATGTTTGGAATAAAATGCTTGCACAAGTACATCTATGGACGGAAGTTCACTATACTGACAGATCACAAACCACTGCCAACGATGGGCTGTAACCTTGAGAGCCTATGAATATACAATCGTGTACAAGGAAGGGAAGTACCACAACAATGCAGACGCCTTGATTCGCTTGCCGTTACCAGAGAAACCTGACCTTGATAGGACAGAGGAGAGGGTTCTCATGCTGGAGAGCTCCGACATTACACTGGTAATTGCTGAGCAAGTGAAGACATGGACAGACAAGGATCCAGTACGAATGCAGGAAATGGTGCACAGAGGCTGGACATCAGAACTGAAGGGGACAGAATTTGCCCCCTATGCAGGGAGGAAGCAGGAACTCAGCATTCAAAATGGGTGTGTGCTTTGGGGGGCGAGAGTCATTATGCCCAAACCAGGCCAAGAAAATGTGCTTAAGCAGCTCCACCAATGTCACCCAGGAGTGGCCAGAATAAAAGCATTGGCCAGGAGTTATGTATGGTGGCCAAAACTGTCAAGTGTTGTGCAACCTGTCAAGAGCACAAAAATGCTCCTGCAGCTGCTCTATTACACCCCTGGGACTGGCCTGACAAGCCCAGGAGTCGTCTTCATGTGGATTATGATGGACCATTTATGGGGATTATTTATTTGTGCTGACAAAACATGCGCCATTATCAGACACCAAGTTTAAAGACTTTCTGAGTAAAAAAGGTATTTGTCATGTGACCTCTGCACCTAACCATGCCTCCAGTAACGGGTTAGTAGAGAGAGGGGTACAGACATTTAAAAGAATGATGAAAAAGTGTCCAGAAGGCACACTGACAGCCCAGGTAGCCAGAGTGTTTAGTTACAGAGTAACTCCTCACACTACAACAGGCCTGTCACCAGCAGAGCTGCCTCTGGGAAGGAAACTATGTTGCACACTGGACTTAATTCACCCAGACCTTAGCCTCAAGGTACAAGAAAAACAAGACAAATAAGAGATCATGACAGGAAGGCAAGGGGACGCTGGTTCAACCCAGGTGACTCAGTACTGACCCAAAACTTCAGTCTTGGACCCAAGTGGATTCCAGGAATCATAGAGTCAGTGACAGCACCAGTATCCTACAAAGTGCTAGGTGATGGGAGAGTCGTCCGGAGACATGTGGACCAAATTCATACTCATCATCAGAGACCAGGACAAAGCAGTGCGGAAAACAAGCTGACTCAATAAGTCGGAGAAGCCAGCAGCTATAGAAGCTGCAGGACAATCAGAGAAAGACAAAGGGACTGTGGCATTGGAAAGTCCAGTGAGGAGACAGTCGAAAAGGGAAACTAAGTTGCCTAGTTACCTTAAGGATTTCCAGTTAACTAAGTGAGGATATAATGAGGGAGGGCACTTGGAAAAAATAAATAAAAAGTATATAAGCAGGTGTAAGTTGAACCAAATGTATATGGAAAGAGGTGTTATCTTGTTCCTGTTTTCCTGTGGGATGCATGGCATTTGCTTAAGGGGGAGGAACTGAATGTTAGTCAGCTAGACCCCTAGGTGGTGCTGTGACATAAATGAAGAAGGAACAGTTGTTTGTTGTAATACAGAATTGTTGTGACTAGAGCGGCACAGTTCTATCATCAGGAGCAAAATTAATCTCCTCCATGTGAACACAGAAGTCTCCTGTGAGTTACTACAGTTTATTAATTAACATGACGTGTTGTCTGCGTGTGAGTGAGTATTACATCCTAATAATTAATTCATTTCAATTCGTGAGGCAGGTTTGATTCCAGCCATGGGCTCTGTGTGGATTTTTCATGTTCTTCCTGTGTTCATGTGTGTTTCGCTATATAATGTGATATTTGTAAACGAGTTTTGTAGATGTGTAACTTTATTAGTTTTATAAAGGGAGCATTCTTACACTTAATCTCCAAAATGGCTGTTTAAAAACAGAATCTTTATTCTACAGATTTAGCTGGGATTTACTTAGCACAAATGTTAGTGTGATGCTTTTCCGTTTATAAAATTATTCTAATTCTTTGCACAATCTGGGAGATTTACCTACACAATATTTATTTCTGGAGGCACTGAAATCAAATTAAACCAGGCACCAACCAGCACCACTGAAGATTTGAACTCTAATCATTTTTAACCACAAACTGTATAAGGTATGTCATAACTGGTTCCAGGCTGCTGTGTTCATGGATGTTCTGAACGTGGTTCACCATCACATCTCAGTTAGAGTGGAAGAAGCTGCAGTTGATTACAGATGGTTAATAATGGCTGGCCTCCACAGATTTAGGTCCTTCCATTCTGTAAAGAAAATATGTAATTATAACAAAAGCCGACCTAAACGGAACAACTACCAGCCTTGCCATAAGATCGACCTATATGAAACTTATAATGTTCTGTCTCTGCTGATGTTCAGTCTGAGATGTGTTAAATAAAATGTATGTATAATGTGTCTTCTTAATGTGGCCAGGCCAGAAATGATGAGGCCAAACACAATAAATTTTATGGGTTTTTATTCCCCGACTGGACTCCAATGAGAACAGCATTAATAATGTAAAGTTGAGGGGCTAAGTCAGTTGGTGGTTATACAAAACACAGGAATAACTTTCTTACTTGTCCCTTGCCTATTGCGTCTGATCTCAACTATGTGACTTAACAGTACTCTGTAGTACCCCTTAACCATACCACAATATGTAAACAGCTGCCATAAACTAGTTCACACTCACTCTGGTAGACTTCAATTACTTCTTTCTAGACAGGAACCTAAATTCTCAAAAACCAAATATATAAAACAGCCAAAAGCTGTACAACATCAAAATCTAGACATCTAGGTTAGATAACACCACTGTAGACTAGACAACAGTAGTGGCCTTTCTAAACAGAGAAAAATAAAAAACAATTATAAATAATGCATTATGTGGCTAAGTGAATGTATTTGAGTGTATAAACTCAAGGTGAAATATTTAAATTTATCATAAAACATAAAATACATGCATTCACAGAATACAATTTGCCCAACACTTTGTACAACAACTCAGAATTAACATTTTATGAATGAAATCAGTAACTCACTGTTCTATTGTGCAGTGTGCGTCCTCAGGACACGCCCACACACACACCCCAAGAACTCCACACGTGTATCTCCCCTCTAAGTCAGTGGAAACATATGAAACAAACATTTACAGCTTCAGTATACACCAATATAATGTGATTTTGTTTGTTAATACACTTCATTGTCACTCACGCTTTCGCCGTTGGTCAGAGTCTCTTCCCCTCGTGGCGAAGATACACACACACACTCACTTGGCTATCAATCGTCGGGAATCAGCTGGGACACCTAGGTCTTCATGCATCTACCTTGGTCCGCGAGTTAGTTAACTCTTTCGTCTGCCAATCTTAAGGATTATTACTGTACTTTACCATGGGTTATGGAGATATCCTCCGAATCGATAAACCAAAGTACATCCCTTGCCTTTTCTCTACATCGCGGGACCAAACACTTCCATTTTTCCCCGTGTCCCGTCAGAAACTCTACCCTCTCGCGCGAGCCGTCCCATGTAGAACTCTTAAAGCGATAGTGCCATTAAATACAGAGGACAGTTATCGCTGCAGTAATCTCACCAGGAACTACATAACATTATAACCCACATAACACTATTTAACTCTGTACCCCTGGTTCACCTGGCTACATTAAGTTTCAGTGCTCAGGACCTCCATATTAATGAGCTAATAGTTGACAAAAACAAGCAGAGAAGCCACACACTTGTGGTGCCAATGCTCTTTATTGAAAATTTACCAAACGTTTTGATACAGTATATAAGTTTTCATCATCAGAGTAGCTACGACCTATAATTGTGCAGCTGCTGTTGTCACTTTGTTGCCTGTTGCTTGGCCAAAGCCATGAGTGCTCCCTTTTATAAAACTAATTATCTTACATATCTACAAAACTCAGTACACATTTAGAAATATCACATATCCACACAGAGAAACCCATGGCTGGATTCAAACCTGCCCCACGAATTGAAATTAATATTTGGATGTAATACTCACTTGCACACAGACAACACATGTTAATTTATAAACGTTTTTACTTAGTCAACTAACGTTAGTTCGCTAGTGTGAATAAATCCTTTGAGTGCACAACTCATCGTTTCAGCAAATCGCATCGCTCCTCAGCTTCAGACTTCTGATACCATTTCCTCCGCCAACGCAGCCGTCACTATGTCCGTGTCATCTGTCCTCCAACACCACACGCACAGATGCCATAATTAAAATGTACAGCACACTAAACCAAGAGGAGGAAACTAAAAAATAAAATGAAGTCCCTCTGTGTTAGCTAACTTTCTGCAATAACTATGTTAGCCAACTACACCTGGCTAACTACAACTTAGTTAACTTAGCTAACTAAAGTAGAAAGACAAACCGACCATCAGACACAGAGAGACATAGGCTACCTAAGTTCTAAGTAAAATACTGTATATGATAAATTGGTTAGCTAGCTCACAACTATGTTTATCGGTTTGATGCTCTGAAAATTCTCGTATAATTTGGCAAGATAGTCTCAAAACTTATAGGAAGGCCCTCCGTAATGCCAGAGCAGCATACTACTCATCATTAATAGAGGAAAACGGGAACAACTCCAGGTTTCTTTTCAGTACTGTAGCCAGGCTGACAGAGAGTCACAGCTCTATTGAGCCAAGTATTCCCATAGCTCTCAGTTACGACTTCATGAGCTTCTTTAATGACAAAATTCTAACTATTAGAAACAAAATTCACTATGACCTGCCCTCAACTGGCACCGATTTATCTCTAAACTCAGGAACCTTAGAAACAGCTGTAGAACCAGATATATATTTAGACTGTTTTGCTTCCCTCAATCTTTACCAACTAACTTCAATAATTTCTTCATCTAAACCATCAACCTGCCTCTTAGACCCCATCCCGACTAGGTTGCTTAAAGATGTTTTACCCTTAGTCAGCACTTCTATACTAGATATGATCAATCTATCTTTATCAACAGGCTATGTACCACAGTACTTTAAAGTAGCTGTAATTAAAC
>NC_060160.1:29549917-29560860 GCF_021292245.1 Micropterus dolomieu | reverse complement strand
TATTAGGGGTGTGGGCTGTATTAAAAGTATGCACTGTTCTCCCATGCTCTAACACACAGTAACGATGAAATGTGTGCTGTTCTCACATTCTTCCTCTGTATGTACACATAAACAACAAGGCAGGGAAATATAAAAGGAATTTATTTTATTGTTTGGGTACATTATTGTTCAGTGTACATGCTCACATCTGAAACAAACTTTACGTGCTTGATAACTGTCCCACCCCGCAGACATCTACACGTCAATACCGATTTATATTCATAGCGGCAAGTGCTATGTAGCTCCACATAGGGGACACAGGAAGTGACATATAGCACCTTCATGCGGCGTCGAAACCGCGTAGGAAATTCACAGCCGCACCGGCAGAGCTCCAGAATATGCAACTCGGCCGGTTCACGCGCGGACGCGCTACAAGTGCGAGGGCCCGCCCAACGCTGCTTGCAGCTTTAATTAATGTTATTATTATATATAGATATTATTTTCTCTTTCCTCTTATGGTTCTGCTCAAGCTTTCTGCCTCTTAAAAGGAGTTTTTTCTTGCCTGTGCTTGCTCATGGTGGGAATTGCAATTAATAAAATTTTATTCAACTACTCAACCTAACCCCTAACCAACTCATGGAAAAGGGGAGAGATGGCATTATATAGTATACATTTCTACCAATAATGTTTGGATTGATTACAGAAGTCAAACACGTGTCACACTTAAAATGAATTAATATTGCCTTCCTAGAAAGATGTTTTTAGAGCTGTTTTATTTGAAACATTGCAGCAAATAATCACATGGACAACTAATTGTAAGCAGATGTATTTTGTTTATATATTTTGCTTCAGTTTTACAAAGAAATGATTCAATGAGACATAAAGAAAGCTGAACAAACAGGTACACTAAAAACCTAAACTTATTCAAGTCTCAAGTCTTTATGGAATCACTGACCACGCACTAACTGCCAAGGACAGACTATGCACAGACATACACACATAGATGTGTATCTGACCTGGGCTGGGGTAGATGGTTGTCAGTTTGTCTTCCAGGTTGTGGGTGCTGGCGTTAAGCAGGCGTAGGTCAGACCTCAGTTTCTCCAGCTGACCTTCCTCTCCACACAGACTGTTGACCTGTTGTGGTAAACAACATAACATAACCGTGATGTTTATGTTGACCAAACCAAATGAATGAATTTACATAGATATTGCTGTGTAACCTAAGCGACATTTCTGTCAGTTCACTTGATGACTCTTTTCTATGTCTATGTCTAATGGTGCTTTCAGACCAAAAGCAGGGTGTGCGAAGGCATTCGAGTACATTTTCAACACGAGTGAGAAAGTCGCATGAAGCTATCAGCGTTGAGATTGTCTGGATGTCTCCGATGGCTTCAGAGCGTTGTTTGGAGGTAACAAGCAGAGCAGGGGGGTGAAACACCGCTGGCCGACAGAGAGCTGCTGAGCAGCAGAGGAGAGAGAGGCAGCGCTGCAACTTTTGGACAAATACACAACCGTAGTCAGAATGGATTACGCTCTGACAACTACGCTGTTTACCTTTGGAGGAGCTCAGAGTTAACTGCTTTTATTAAATTAGCTTTTTAGTTTAGTTTTTGGGACAACAGCGTTGGAGCTTTTTGGCAGCAATCTTCCATGCACATCCAGTTCTAATGTTGTTTTTAGCGTTGGTTGGCACCCAGAGCTCTGTTGGACTACTACTTCATATTGATATAAAAACCGGGCAAAACTGGACATTACTTGGAGAAAAGAAATGGAGGAAGTTGAACAACATGGTGAGTTCAGAAAATTTGTCTTTTACTTGATTCCAGCTATTGTTATTGCATAGCACAACCCTGATTGATACGAACTCCATCCAGAATAGAAAAATTTTAAAAGTTGTTATCCTGCTGACTTGCTGCCAGACCTGACAAAGTATGAATTCATATGTTTAAGAAATCGCCATCATGTTGTAGTAATTTTGGCATCAGTTTGATCCATTTATTGCAATTAAATCACAGCAAAATGTTTACTTTGGGTTCATACAGCTGTAGTAATTTTGGGTTGTGTTTATTCGCATTTTTGCATTGTGTGTGAACACTTGGCAGTAGTCCAACAATAAAGCCCTCACTAGGAAAGCTTTGGAAGGATTAAATTTGCGTTTGGTCTTAATGCACTTTAAAGTAACACTATGGTTGAGCTACATTTAATACAATAGAAAAAAAATACAAAATTCATATGAAATATTGCACATTGCCCTGATTGATTAACTAGATTGGTAAATGTTTATATTGAATTTAATAAAACTCCACAAACAAGAACAGACATTCAGACAAATATAGTGCACTTAATAAAATTCACATCATGGCACCTTCTAATTATACTCTGCTTTGACAGGGCAAACCATCCAAAATGTAATCAAGTATAAGCAAATCGATAACAATTATACACGGAGCACCGTGGTAGCCAAATGATTACAATGCATGCCACACAAATGTCTGCCACGTCAGTGTCAATTGTCCCATTTACCAAAACAATGATCGTTAAAAGCAGAAAGGTACATATATTATGTCAACTAGTATTCATAGCAAATTTTCTCCTCTCTCTCTTTATAACCTCAAGAAGATCTCCAAATCTTCTCAAAGGTGTTATAAGGAGTATTTTCCCTTGATCATCAGTTTAAGTTTAAGTAAGAGCCAAAAGCCAAATTTGTTGGATTGTTCTGTTGACTGATTTCCAAAACTTGGCTATACTATATTTTGCTTTAAATAAACAAAAGACAGTGGGCCCTATTTTAATGATCTAAGCACGGCGTGAAGCATGTCAAACTCCAAGGGCCCTATCTTGCACCCAGTGCAAAGTGACGCAAAGCACAGTGCAACTTTCAGTGCTAGTTTCCAACTGTTTTTCACACTAACCACCCACTTTGGTTAAATAGCAAATGCATTTGCGCCCATCTGTGGGCCCATGGAATTGTTGGTCTTAAAATGAGGAGTGGTCAGGCATTGCAGTGTTGGGGCATTGCTTTCTTGAGGCAGCAGAAAGCCATTGCGCCATTGACCCCCCCAAAAAACAGGTCTAAAATTAACGCCGCAGCATTTCACAGTTTTTTGTTATTTTAGTGGTGCATTACTCTGATGGTAAAAGAAATTTACGCACCAAGCACAACAGTGTAAGGAAAGAAAAAATATCTTGGTTTTCCCTCTGATTTCCTTTGGCTCCTCTGCCTCAACTCCGTGATTTATGAAGGTTCCTGATGGACAGATAGCTTCACTTGTTGCTAATGCTACAGGTTGCTAACTGCTAGCCGTTGCTAACATTAGCTCCTGTTATCAGCTGGCTCTAAAACAGCGATCCAAAGCTTCTGTAGTTATGTTAGAAGTGGAAACACAAACACACCCAGGAACACCAAGTTTCCAGTCTGGCCAAAATCAGCAACAGGATGGATAGCTGCACGGCTGGCTGAGTAGCTAACTTAGTAGCACAGTAGCTACTAAGCTTCTAGATAGAAGTGGTTAGCTGCGAAAGTAACCAGTAACATATAAACTCCGTAAAGCAGCAAAAGTGGAGGCAGAGCAGCCGGAGGACATCAGAGGGAAAACCAGACGATATTTTCTCCATTGACATTCAACTCCGAGTTGTGTTTACCAGGCCTTGATTTAGCGAGGTGCCGCTAAATCTTCTTTGCTTGGGTAAGTTGGCCAATTAGAAGCAAGTGGGCTTTCAGGGAGGGGGTCCTTAAAGAGACAGGCGCTAAAACAGTGTTCAGACAGAGGTTAAAAAGAAGTGCTGAACACAGACATAAAACTGATATGGATCTTCTCATCTCACTCAGAAAAAAACAAATAAAAAAAAAAGCTTATTTCCTAAAATTGTTGAAATATTTAAAATCATCTATATTTGTGGTAAACAGTAAACTAAATCTGGACTGAAGCTATATACATTAAGTTCAGTAGAATGTTACATATAAACATGAGAAGGACCTGGCTCTTGAGGGCCCATATGTGGCCTCTGAGGGTCTTGGTTTCTTGACTGTTGTTGAGGAGGAGAATTTGGAGGTTGTCATCAACCTGTTCTCCACCAAAAGAAATGTGATTGGATGTCAGCGTCTCCATCCTGGGGTTAGACATTGAAGACTCCAATGTGAAAACTGTGACAGAAAGGAAAAAAGAACAAATATATTTCATCAGTAACTTGATTCACTTAACATCTACAGTATAAGTACTCTTATTTGTAGTTTGTAGTAAATAAAGTTGGTAAAACACACTGATATAGAACTAATTCTATTTAACATATCACAGTAAATAATACTATGTGTATACAGTCTACCTTTATAAATGAGAAAGGCATTAAGGGCGGTCTGCAAGATGAGGTAAACAATAATCACATTAAAACACCACTGTCTTCTGGGCTTTGCTGGCTTCAGATCTGAAACAAAAACAGGAAACTACATTTAAAACACAGAATGTGATCAGTCTTCTGGAGTAAACTGACATCTTGGGAAAGTCATTTCAAGAGACGAAACGTAGCCCACTTCAGAAGGCTGTGGCTCAGGTTGGCTGTTAATTGGATGGTTGGCGGTTCAATCCCGGCTCCCCCAGTCTGCAGGTCGAAGTGTTCTTGGGCAAGACACTGAATCCCTGGTTTCTCCATTATGTGAATGTTAGTTTCTGTTTGAGCACTTAGGCTCAGTGTGTGAATGCAGATGTGGTAATGTGTAAAAGCGCTTTGAGTGGTCGAAAAAGACTAGAAAGGCGCTATACAAATACGGATTATCACAATGAGGAGATGTTTTTAATGATCTTGTTTGTTAAGTTACGAAATGTTTATTTTGAAAGTACTATCTGCAAAAAATTCAATACAGATCTATATCTACAATATCAGTTCTTGCAATAAAATAACACTGACTAATGTTTTTAATGGTTACAATATGTTTAGGCACTTACATGGGATTAAACAGGAGTAATTCTTCTGGGATTGTTGAGGGGCAAGGTTTTTTTTCTCTGTCATGGGATTGGGACGGGACTGTATTGTTTTTGTAGGAGTGGAATGGGACTGGAAAGAAAATCCACTCCCATGTTAGCATCTGGTTCACTGTATTAATGTCTGATGAAAGCTATGGAAGATTTAAAATGCCCTAAATAAAAACAAATTGCACGTGTAGCGCATCGAGGTGTGAGGCGGTGGTATTGCAGATTCTGTTGCTCAAACATGTAAAGTTTGGTACAGATCTGAGCATGTACTCTAAATTTATAATAACGTCCTGTATTATGACAAACCATTGATCTTGACACCACTTCACGGAAACTCCCATCGACGAAAACTCACAGACAGCACAATATTTCATCGTCAATGCCTTTATAAAGCACAGTACAAAATTGATGTTGATCTGATTAATTCCCTGGGAGGAGTTCGTTAAAGTACGGACTTTGTAAAAGGCCATAAATGGGCTGAAATTGCACATTCAAATCAAAATGGCTGACTTTCTGTCTGTTTTCAGGTATGGCTCCAAGAGGCTTTTTTTGTGTGTTTTGGCATGATACATGTACCAGAAAAGAATCATGAATCATGGTGATTTAGTGTGTGGGGAATGCATCATTGAAGGGACACTTCCTGATGCCAGCAGGTAGCGCTATGAGGTTGGGTGAATTTTGCCCTGTAGATGTGTTCAGGACGTGACCCTTGTCAAATGTATGAAATTTGGTACAGATATGAGCATGCACATTGAAGTTACAAAAACTTCCTGTTTCATGTGAAAACATCGAACTTTGATGCCACACCATGGACATGCTGTACCTGAAAACTCACAAGCTTCACAACATAGCATCATCAATGTCTTAAGTCAGGTGTGGCAAATATGTTAGGAATACTACACAACAGTGAGAAACTTGAGACTTCCTGTTGCCAGTGGGTGGGGCTATGACATTGAGTGGTTGTTGGCATGTTGGCCTCACTCTCGTGTCAAAGGTCAAAGCGGGTGTCAATGTTTACATCTTTGATGAGAGGATAAAGAGGAAAATAGCCTATCCTTTTGGCAAGGACAAGAGAAAAAACTGAATGACATCAGTCAGGTAAATGTGTGTTCTCTGACTTCTTCTCAGACGTTTTCAGCAAGTCCTAGAGACCCAGGTGAAATACGGGCAGCCTCAGCCAATATGAGCACAGTCCCAGTCCAGACATCTTTGTCAAGTCCCATAGACCCATGTAAAATATAATCAGTCAGTACTAGCACAGCCTGAGATGTACAGCCAGCATCAGTTAAAGCAGCTTAGACTGTAATGGAACAGTTGCTGCTCCACAAAATGACCCAGCGGACTAGCCTCCAGTCTTAACAGACTTTACAAGGACTGAGTTAGTGTGCAGAGATCCATTCAAAGCAGCACTGGATTTTTTTCCATCATGGTTTCCATTAAGGCTCATTACAGTTGACATACTGTTTTAAGGAAGGGAGGAGTGAGGAGAGTGCTGCAGTGTCAGTTGTGACTGTGCAGCCGTGGCAAATTGTTTACCTGACGCACGAGTCATGTAGTCATGCTTATTCATAATGCATCACTATTTTATAGAACTTTATTCTTGTTAATTCAATTAAATTAAATCTTATTTATATTGCCACTTCGAAACAGAAGTTAAGCTCGTCTAGACTGTACTCTTTGTAATATTATTAACAGAGACCCAACAATTCCTGCCAATGGCAAGCTCTTACTTTACTTTAGCTTTTATCTCTTACTTGCATCATCAAACCTATGCAGAGCTGTTTTCTCTGCTACTGGGTAAAAAAACAAAGTAGTATTTACCTTAAAAATGGTGGTGTTTCATTTCATTTTATTTCAGGGGACATTTGCAACAGAACCCTGGCGTTTCTCTCAAAAAACCTGCTGTGCCTGTCTAACAAGAACAATGAAACATTGCTACCATCTACTGGTCATGGCTGCCATTTCATTTCCTCTCAAGTTTAACAGTGGCAGCTGATGTGCTTTACAGTAAAAGCAAAGGAGGATGACAATAATATTTTGAAAATGTGTGGTTTAGAACGTAGGAAATAGGCTTGTATTTTAGCCGAATTCAGGTTCAGGGGGTTTGTACATGAATTATAGGCTGCGGTCATTGTGTCTCAGTACCAGTGTACAAAATTGTTTTGCAGCACTGAAATTTGAAATTTGTTTCAATTATTAAAACAAGTATATTACTATATGCAGTGATATAGAAAAAATCCTGTAAAGGATATTGCAGCAAATTGCTGCATTTCATTGCATTCATTCTGGTTGCATGTACTTTAGTACAGTCAATAAAGTGAAAATATGTTATTGTTATTTTATATTAAAATACTGATTTATGTAGTCATTCAAATTTCAAAGATAAAAGTTCATTATTTATGTATAATGCTCCTTGTTGTTAGTGTTTTTACGTCCATGTGTTATGAGTGATACTGTGTGCTTCCTGATTGAGAATTGTTGCCAGTTTTTGGTTGTACACGTTTAGTTTTTGTTTTAACTGAGTTTTGGAGGTGAGATTAACTGTTTGGACAAGATGCATATATTAATGCAGACTGTATGAAGCATTTTGAAAAAGTGGCTCCAGTATTTGAAAAAATCCTGTAACAACTGACCTACCTCCTACAATCTCTTTTATGATCTACTTTACAATATAATGATATTGTATTCTCTGTATTGCTTGTTTGTTCACAATGTTTGGGGTGCTGTGTGAGAACATTTCCATTCATGAATTACATGCCCATTTGTTAATTAATTTAAGGACATACATATATTCAGTACATTTATTAATTGGTAAATGTAATGGTCTTTCTATTTATTTTGAGATTTATATATTTAAATTTAATTTCTTAAATATTTTTTAAACACTGTAAAAGTCGATAATTAATCATCACGTGGTATCTATGATACTAACCAACTATATTCTTAAATTAATTAACAATTCTGTGATTAAATATAACATTAAAACTTTTTGGTTTTTAAGTTACATTATAAAGTTTAATAAATACATTTAATTTAATTTCATATTTCCTTTTTCATTACTTTAAAGGTTATATTTAAGGAGTTTTTAAAAGCTGTAAGGTCTAACCCACTCTTTAATTTGCTTTTATGAACTTTCCATTTAGACATTTTTCACAGTTGGGGATGACAGATTGGCGGTTTGACGCAGCTGTTTTAAACCATAGAATGGTGGTGATGGCGCATAGTTAAGATGCTTGCCTTTGATGTGGGAGACCTGGGTTCAATTCCCACTGTGAGACATCTGCTATTGTGTCCCTGAGCAAGACACTTAACCTCTAGTTGCTCCAGAGGCGTGCAACCTCTGACATGTCGCTTTGGAAAAAAGTGTCAGCTAAATGTAAATGTAGCTGACACTTGGGACAGCACTACAGTCCTGTCCCAAGCACTTGTTCTTGGCCCAGTCTTATATTGTAAATATATGCTTCCATTGAAGGCACTTTAATTATTTGTTTTAATATCTCTTTCCACCTTTATGTGGAAAACACTAAACTGTACTTTTCAACTGTAAATATCTCAGCAATTAATTAACCTTCAAGTTGTTGCCTGGACTGTAAGCTGGATGTCCCAAAATGTTCTAAATTTGTGGTGTTCTGGTGGCCAAGAAGTTCAGGTGCATTTCATATAACCGCGACAACCTGTTTCCTAATTCCAGCCAATGACCTTTGTTGCATGTCATACCCTTCTCTTTCCTCATGTTTCCTGTTTGTTTCTACACTCACTATCTAGTAAAGACACACACACATATACATTCAAATGAGACCTTTAATGACTTATATCAAGTTACAACCAGTCTACCAATCTACAATCTACTGCACAGTGAAGCAAATAAGAACATGTTTGAATTTTGTCCATTAAGAAGAAAGTCTCACAGGATGGCTAACCAGCATTGAAAGGAAATAAAAAGTCATTCTGTTTGCTTTGAAAAGTTTCATACTTTCTGCCTGAGTACTCACCATCAGGCTGGAATCTGTAGAGATCACTCCTGCTGAGTGACATATCAAACAGAGGGTTACTCTGGGTGTATGAGACTTGGTCCTTCATCTGGTCTACTGATGTCTCCATGCTTTCTAGAGTCCAGAGTCACCTTCACTTGCAACTTCAAGAACTCTTATAACACACAGTGCAAGATTTTGGGAAAACACAATTCTCCCCAAATTGCAACAGAACCTCCCCATGAAATAACTCACATGGTCATGGATTGAAGTAGAGGAAGTAGAGAACAGGAACTGTTCAGCAGCAAAACACCCATGCAGTGCAGCTGGTATGTAGAAGGAGGAAGTTGCTACTTCAGCCACGGATACAAGAAGACCTGCGATTCGTGGGTTCAAACCTTTTTTTGTATTTACGACTACGACACGTGGTTAGATATTGTTGAAACGTAGGAAAATTGTGCAAACAAAACTTAACTTAATCACTTGTTCAGGGAAGTCAGGGAGCGGGAAGAGTTTTACAGAAATGAACTATGGGACACAATGAAGGTTAAAACTAATATGACACCAGTTCAAAAATGCAACATTACCTTGGGTGACCTGCAAAAAGCTAATGACCTGAATGACTTTTTTATTCTCAACTGGTATTTTACTTTTTTAACAAACTGTACTCAAAAAGTCAGAGTGAATAATGCTCTCACGGAGCCCAGTCCAATCAGCACTGGTGCCCGTCATGGCTGTGTCATGTCTCCAGTCCTCTTCACACTGTATACTAACAACTGCACTAGACTCCACACTGACAATTAGATTTTCAAATTCTCAGAAGATGCCGCAATCCTCGGCCTTATGCACAAAGATAGAAGCCCTGCAGCGTATCATACGAAAAATGAAGAATATGTCCAGTGGTGTGACGACAACTATCTTGTGCTAAGTGTGACCAAGACTGAGGAGAGGGTGTTTGACCCAAAGGCAATAGGTGACACCTGGCCTGTAGGGATCAACAACATGCTATACTAAAGAGTATGGTAACCTGACAGTACAGTCCAAATCACAGATCGCCTGTCTAGTATCTATCCTATTCCTATTACAGAGACTGGAACATTTCATTGGCATTAAAGGAACCGCTCTAAGCTGGTTTAAGTCCTATTTATCAGATCAGTTTGTACATGTTAACATGTCCTCCATGCACGCCAAAGTTAGTCATGGAGTTCCACAAGGATCTGTCCTCGGACCAATCCTGTTCACTTTATATATGCTTCCTTTAGGCAATATTATCAGGAAACATTCCATAAGCTTTCATTGTTATGCAGATGATACTCAGTTATATCTATCGATCAAGCCAGATGAAACTCATCAGTTAGCTAAACTTCAAATGTGCCTTCAGGATGTTAAAACCTGGATGACCTGTAATTTTCTAATGTTAAACTCAGATAAAACTGAAGTTATTGCTCTGGGGCCTAAGCACCTCCATGACGCATTATCTAAAGATATAGTTTACCTGGATGGCATCGCCCTGGCCTCCAGCACCACTGTGAGGAATCTTGGAGTTATCTTTGATCAGGACATGTCGTTTAAGTCTCACATTAAGCAAATTTCAAGGACCGCCTTTTTCCACCTACGTACCTGTGATCTCGTCTGACTGACGTATTGCTGACGTATTGCGGACGTATTGCGGTAAGCGTGTCGACTCATTTCCGTTTCCGGTGCTTGTGTGTTGGTACCGTGTTGTGCTGCTCTCGCTAAATAACAGTTACATTTGTTTGATTACAGCGGCCAACTGTTCGCTAAACACTTATTCTTTACAGTAATTTTGCCTAAGCACTCACAGTTCTTTCCATCTTTTAGTGACTGCTGTTCAATCTCATACTTATTCTAAAGTTTTGGTAGCTGACGCTATAGTACTTTAGCTTAGCCGTTAGCGACTTTAGCTTAGCAGCTAGCGATGGCTTCTCCTTCTCCCTCTCTCTCTCCTACTTTCTCCTGTTCGGTGTGTCAGATGTTCAGTTACTCCTCTGCCTCCTTTAGCGGT
>NC_060160.1:29520971-29549870 GCF_021292245.1 Micropterus dolomieu | reverse complement strand
GTGACTTTCTACAGAGCAATAGTTTATTTGAGGATTTTCAGTCAGGATTTAGAGTTCATCATAGCACAGAGACAGCACTGGTGAAAATTACTAACGACCTCCTCATTGCATCAGACAAGTGCTGCATTTGATACCATTGACCATCAGATCCTATTGCAGAGACTGGAACATTTCATTGGCATTAAAGGAACCGCTCGTAGTTGGTTTAAGTCCTATTTATCAGATCGATTTCAGTTTGTACATGTTAATGATGAGTCCTCCATGCATGCCAAAGTTAGTCATGGAGTTCCACAAGAATCTGTCCTCGGACCACTCCTCTTCACTTTATATATGCTTCCTTTAAGCAATATTATCAGGAAACACTCAATAAACTTTCATTGTTATGCAGATGATACTTAGTTATATCTATCGATCAAACCAGATGAAACTCATCAGTTAGCTAAACTTCAAATGTGCCTTCAGCATGTTAAAACCTGGATGACCTGTAATTTTCTAATGTTAAAGATTCAGATAAAACTGAAGTTATTGTTCTGGGGCCTAAGCAAGATATAGTTTCCCTTGATGGCATCGCCCTGGCCTCCCGCACCACTGTGAGGAATCTTGGAGTTATCTTTGATCAGGACATGTCGTTTAAGTCTCACATTAAGCAAATTTCAAGGACTGCCTTTTTTCACCTATGTAATATTGCGAAAATCAGGAACATCCTGTCTAAAAATGATGCAGAAAAACTAGTCCATGCATTTGTTACTTCTAGGCTGGATTACTGCAATTCTTTATTATCAGGCTGCTCGAAAAAGTCTGTTAAGACTCTTCAGCTGATCCATAATGCTGCAGCACGTGTTCTGACAGGAACCAGGAAAAGAGATCATATTTCTCCTGTCTTAGCTTCTTTGCACTGACTTCCTGTAAAATCCTGAATGGAATTTAAAATCATTCTTCTTACCTACAAAGCTCTTAATGGTCAGGCACCATCTTATCTTAAAGAGCTCATAGTACCTTACTACCCCACCAGAGCACTGCGCTCCCCGAATACGGGGTTACTTGTGGTTCCTAGAGTCTCCAAGTAGACTGGGAGCCAGAGCGTTCAGCTATCAAGCTCCTCTCCTGTGGAACCAGGTTCCAGTTTGGGTTCAGGAGGCAGACACAATCTACATTTAAAAATAGGCTTATTACTTTCCTCTTTGATAAAGCTTATAGTTAGGGCTGGCTCAGGTGAGTCCTGAACCATCCCTTAGTTATGCTGCTATAGGCCTAGACTGCCGGGGGATTTCCCATGATGCACTGAGCTCCTCTCCCTCTGTATGCAACCTCATCCCATTAATGCATGTTACTAACTCGACTTCCGTAGTCTTGTGCTTTCTCATCCCTCTCCTCTCTCCTCTTATCACTTCCTGCAGGTGTTTCTGGCTCTGGAGCTGTGGAGTCTGGATCTGTGGTTGGGAGTCACCTGCTGCCCCCGTGTTCCTGCTCGACACCCTCTGCTACAATTATTGTTACTAGTCCTATTGTCGAGGCAGATGGCCGCCCACCCTGAGCCATGGTTCTGCTCGAGGTTTCTGCCTCTTAAAAGGAAGTTTTTCTTTGCCTCTGTCGCCTAGTGCTGCTCTTGGTGGGAACTGTTGGGCTTCTGTAAATAGCATGATAGAGTACGGTCTAGACCTGCTCTTTTATGAAAAGCGCTGTGAGATAACTGTTGTTGTGATTTGGTGCTATATAAATAAAATTGAATTGAACTTAACGAGGTGTGACAGTTTTTTTTAAGGAGGCGTGAGGCAAGCTTGGAGAATGACGTATGACTTATGGAATTACTATAGTCATACGTCACCACACCGTTTTAGCAACTAAGCAATTTTTGCAGCTTTGAGCACAAAATTAAGCTATTTCTAAAAAAATATTTGGCGAACTATGTGGATAATCAACATTGTATGGAAATGACTCAGAAAAATATGAAATATCATAGAAATGTCAAAATACACTGGAGGGGGGCTTTAAAGATGGGCCGTTGAGATTGATTTCTAGGTCACAGGATTGAGGAGGCACAAATTTGGGAAATGAGAAAGGCCCAAGGAGTTATAAATACTCTACAGGGAAATGGGCCCAGGTGCCCAGAGTTACTGTACTGTTATCACTGTACTTATGGAAGAAAATAAACTTGAAGCGTAAAAATACGATTTGGCTCTGTGACTCAATAGCCTACCTTCTTGAGTTTTCTCTATTTCATGAAAAATCTTTCTAGATTCTTGGAGACAAGATGTATCACTCCATCTTTCTAAAACTTTATGTAGGCCTACAGTAGTATGTCATCTTAAAAGAAGGTTTTTGGATATTAAAAAGATCTTTAATTTGCCATTTTTTCAGTAGTAGCCTACAGGAGATTCATTCAGTTTTATTGTTGTATGTCATTATTTTGGCAGCAAGCTAATCTAATCAAAAGCTTGGCCAATTATGTTATTGCATGTTGGCATGGCAGCCCACTTTATGTCGTCTCAGCCATAAAACCCATCAGAATTAGCCTTGTGGCTGCTATGTGTAGGACCAGAGGCATGGGAGGGTGGAAGTTCACAGCATGGCCCTCACGTATCAGGTTACAGGGTGGGAAAGTTGGACACCACAAGCGGCTTCAATCCAAACCAGAAGCAGGGCGACAA
This sequence comes from Micropterus dolomieu, assembly GCF_021292245.1. Lineage (NCBI taxonomy): Eukaryota > Metazoa > Chordata > Actinopteri > Centrarchiformes > Centrarchidae > Micropterus > Micropterus dolomieu. Next base: position 29,547,222 of record NC_060160.1, on the reverse strand, counting down.
AAGAAATCAGCATGACAACATGAGTGAGAGGGTGTCAGCGCTGAGTCGGGAGGACGGCGATATTACAATGGGATATTATGACGAGGAAGACGACTTGGAGGCGTTTTCAGACGCCGAGGTGGGCTGTGGGGGCGGAGGTAGGCTGACATTTCTGCTGCTTATGAAGGTCACACACCAGAACAGAGCGAGGGGAGACCACAATGTTACACTTTCACTTCGGATCCGCGTTATTGGCCGCTGACGCGTCTCCTACCTTTGGAGCCCGTTGTATTAGCTAACTGAAGCTGGTTTCCATAACGTTACTCTTTAAAATAAATGTCCGGTTTTCATCATTTGTGTAGTTACTACACTTAAGTTAAATTTACAGAGGTGGAGTAACGGAGTAGGCCTACATTGTAGGGGAGAGCCGGGACGAATGAAAGACTTCAATTTTATTTATATAGCGCCAAATCACAACAGTTATCTCTCAGCGCTTTTCATAAAAGCAGGTCTAGACCGTACTCTCTCTTTTCAGATATGTCATTTTAAAATATAACGTTACAGACAGAAATCATTTGTTGCTGTCATCAACAACTCACGTGTGTGTTCCATCAATACCAGGTGATATCTTGTGGAACGACTTCAGTATAATTTCACTTTGAAGGAAAGGTGCACATTGTTTCATCCGTCTCTACTGTGCGGGACGGATGAAACACAATGTATACATTTAAATAGTTTATTTTTGTTTTTATTTAGAAAGCTTGACACTGCCCTTCTTAATACTTAATTGCAAACACATTATATACTTTTTCTTAATAAAAAAATAGTATAAATATAATTTTGCTAGCTAACTAGAAAATCCAACAGCAAATGCAGATTTGGATTAGATATTGGCTGCCCTTTTTTATGTACATCTGCAGCCTGTTTTCCTGGTCTACTGTGAAGACCCTGTTATTTGGCTGAGTATCCACCTGATTTTCAGGATCTGTTAAGTACTGTGGACGTTTGGCATATCAGATTTATATGGGCCACGAGAAAATTGCTCTCTTGTGTTTCAATCGTCCCGGCTCTCCCCCTGACACACATAATGACACCGAGTTAGTGTTTCTCCATTTTGGGAGACTTAGCTACATTAATCTGACAGCTGTGCAGGGGCGTTTTTAGGATCTTGAAACATTGGGGGCTTAGCCCAGCCCATAAAACTTCATATCTTCACATAATTGACCCCCCACCCCAAAGTTAAAGTCTGTAAAGCATATAGCAACAGTAAACATCCATGTGTCATGTGTCTAAACTGCGGTAAAATGAATCCCCCACACTTTGTTGTGTGTTTTTTATTTATGTAAAGGAAACACAAAATTCAGGTAGCCCGCAGGAGGCTGAATCTTTGTGAGCCGTTTTCACTGGTTGCTTTGTCATGTTATGACTGATTTGATCGTCCTTGTTGCTGAATTGTGGTGAATATTTAAGAACATTTTGATATTTTATGACCTTGTAACTGATTTATTTCCATCTTAAATGTGCAATTGTACTACTGCCTGCCTTGGCCAGGACACAAGAGTTTTTCCTGGTTTAATAAAGGTATAATAAAACAATTTAAAATCTAAAACTGTAACAGAATATAATGCAGAGCAGCTCTCAGGCATTCTGGGTTGCTTTCAGATATGTTTCTCCTGTAGATCAACTTTTAATACCATCACTGCTGAATCAACACACACACACGCAGGTGTGACTGATTTGAGGTAACCTCTTTAAATGTGCATGTGGCACCTTTTTACGTCATCAATAATAAATTAAATCATTTTAATTATTTAATAGCTCCTGTGTTTCAGCAGGTTTTCTGCTCCTGTTCAAAGTTCTGCACATTCAGAATCTAACTGGGTTCTCTGACGTTTCCAGAATAAATAGCTATAGAGTGATACATCTTTTCTCTAAATGATCTTTGTTGGGAGTTGCACATGTGCAGTTCCTAGTTAAGGACTACTAGCCAATCAGAAGCAGAGAAAGGTGGGTCAGCGAAAAGACGGTAAACAGCTTCGATTCAGCTGTAGGCTACATGTTGCCGACCAGGTTGGCAATTTGGACTGGAGCAAGAGTTTCAGAGTGGTGAGTTATTAATCTGTAACAAAAGTATCTTTCATCCATAAAGTTTTAACTGAGCTCTGTCTCTACGTCACAGGAACAACTTTATGTCCACTGACTGCCTGGACGGTAGCTAGTGTTTGGAAGGGAGAGGAGAGCTGTGTGCTGCAGCTCAGTGTGTTTTCACCGGTGTTTTTGAGGGCGTGTCGGACTAGTCGCCCAGCGAGCATTATGACACGTATTATTATACGTACGTATTATTAATATTCATTTTGATGTCACAAGAAAGGGAAGTAAAGGCTGGACTACAAACGAGCTGTTTTCAGGCAGTTCGACGCTTTTAATGCGCCGTTAATGGAAAGTGAAAGTATTTCACTTGTCGGCTTGTTAAAGAGCGACGCAGGCTGCTTTCCAACACGGTCACCAGTGCCATAGTGTGCGCTCACTAGATTTCAGTTGTAAAGCCTTAAACTGAAAAGATATTTGCCTGATTTTCTAAATGTTTGCATCTGCACAGCTCTGTGACTGTCACAAGCGCCCGACCAGCGCTTTACTGCGTAACTGTGCACAGCCTGGATGAGCTCATTTCGGTTAAGGAAGCAAAATGCAGATTACAGATTGGTTAAGTTATGAAGGTATGAATGGAAAATGTAGTGAAATTAAGAGTAGGCCTACATTAGATGTACCCACCCCTGCTGCAGACATCATCACTGCTGCCTTCAGCTAGAAGTAAGCACAAAAGAAAAGTCTGTAATATTGAGGCACTTTGCTGCACCGGCCTCAAGCAACTTTTTTCCTCCCTCAACATTTCTATAGGCTACATTTTGTCCGGGACTGATGTGGAGTGTGTGAGTGATTGACTGGTCTGTTAGTAAACCGCCTCCTATATGAGCCAGCTCCGAAATCGCCTGAGCCAGTAAGGCAATGCCAAATAAAACTTTACATTAGTAAAGAGGGGGGGACAAAACAGATTTTGAAATGAAATATGTATAATGCCTCCTCTGTCTATCAGGTGATGAACCTCACCACAGATCCACACAAGTTAATTTCAGCGCCTCTGATAAAGTGCAGCTCACAGCTTCAGGTGGAGCAGAGAGGACAGACACAGAGCTACAGCTGGATCATCTTATTCTCCACTAATGTGCAGGAGAATAAATAATCTCTCTCTCGATTACAGTCTCAATGACTAAACAATTGCACATCAAAAATATATATTTTTTTAATGATCAAAAAACAGTCTGGTTTTAAACATTTAACTAACTTTTACTTACTTCCAGTTGAAGTTGGTTTTAACAGTGTCAATTCTAATACTGAAGTTAAAGTAAAAGATCTGTACCAAACAATTTCGATATTCCATGAAACCACGTCAATGAATTGAAACTAAAATTAAAATAAGTTAAATTTATAGCTCCATATAAAATAAATACAAATATAATTAAGAGCAATTCTGACCAATATAAAACGTTCTCAATATATACTACACACAGGCAAGAGGTTTTCCTCCTTCACTACTTTTTACAAATTATACACCAAAAGGTAAGACTTTTACTCTGTCTTGCTCTGAACATCAATATTTGAACAGTGTTTTGAAAAATGTTTTGAACAGAGTCCTTAGTACTGTCAGTTGAGAAGTGGCAGGTTGTAGTACAGGAAGCACATCTCTGCCTCGGGAACCTGACAGAGATCCTCCTATCTTGAAGATGGGGGTGGAGGAGTGAGAAAGAGGTGTGCTGCAGCTCACTGTTTTTCCACCGGTGTGTCAGACTAGCCGCTTGGCGAGCGTTATAAGACGCGCATTTTGCTTTCATCCCTGTGACATCACAGGGATGAAAGGGAAACGGCTAGACTACAAACGAGCTGTTTTCAGGCAGTTCAGAGCAGAGCTTTCTGTGGGAGATGGGAACTCCCTTTGGGCTGGACTTTGGGCTTTTTCACTTTGCTAACCTGTTACATGCACAAAAAAGAGAGGAAAAAGCCAAAAAGCATAATACCACCTCTTTAATGATACCATGCATCATTACTAATGTCATCATTACAGTTATACTATTAATAAACATGCAAAAAATCCATCCATCTTCGTCGGGTCACAGGGATACGCAAAAAAAATAATTTTTCGTTGTCAAGCAATACATATAATCTGCCATAATAAATACTTTCAATGTAGCATATCACATCTAGTTTATCCCTTTACCAGCAGTCTTTAAATTCTAAACGCTACTGTTGAATGCATCCAATATTACATGATGTCTACAACAAGGACCTTTAACTTTGAAAATTCCCGATAACGTTTCACATTCAAAAGATAGATAACTTTGTTTGGCAGGAAGCCGTGTTAGAAACTTGTTCAGCTCACATTTATTTATGTGTCCCCTCTGATTTAATCATTTCTGATGTACCTACTGTAACTACACTATTCGCCACCTACCATTGCATTAATCTAATATAGCAATGCGTTAGCGGCAGTAAGCGATGTTACAGAATATTTAGAAGTGATAATGATAGGACCATTCGCTAGAACTACCACACTGTTTCAGAATCTACAATCACGTTTGTAAGCAGCGTAGCTTGCAATACTTCAACTACTGTAACTTAAACATGCTGTGAACAGTAAACATACTGCCAGGAAAATCGGGAGTGTTAGCAAGTAATACTTGCCAAGTGTGGTCATGAATGTAAACTTGTCAGGATTATTTGGGTTAAGAGGAGAAGTGATGACTTTTATTATTATTTAAGTAATGAAGTGATGCATTTCACGTGACAAACAACCGACTCACCGTAGATCTCCATGCCAGGTATGTATAATCTGCCACTGGCTTGGCTGAATGCTTTCTTCTGTAGTGGATTTCTGGCACTATGTGAGAGAGTGCCCTCTGGTGGGCAAACTATGCAACACTCATAACGTGAGTGAAGGATCAGACTCTCTTTTTAAAATCATCCTTCATCTGCCGTTATAAACTCCTATGCTGATTTAAATACAATATCAGCCGATAATATCGGCCGGCCGATATATCAGTCGGGCTCCAGTGAGTGTGCATGGCCCTCAGATGGACTGGCAACCTATCCAGGGTGTACTCTGCAATACCCCCCACCCCTACCCCGCCACCCTCTGTCATAAGCGGTTGACAATGAATGAGTGAGTGAGTGTGAGGCTATAATGGTAATGGAGTCCTTTTTGCAAGTCAACCAGAATTTGTAAACAAAACCACACGTGTGGTAACTTTATCCATTCATCGGACAGAAGTTCTGAAGCGGGGAAAAGCAGGAAGCGTGAAAGTAGGCTAAATAGTCTTCCGTAGTGCACTCTTTTTTCTTTCTTTTTTTTTAACTGATTTGTTATCAGCTACAGTCGCAATTTGAAATTGAGAGCGTCATATGATACAGTGTCATCTATACGCATTTTAACAAAAACGTGCTGCAAGAAAGTTCTGGCTGAGAGAGAATGCTCTTACGTGAGCCTACCATGGCATGCAGTGGCACTGAGCAGAAAATAGATCATATATAATGTACATCAGAAATTATTACTGCATACTTCTGAGTCATGTTTAGCTATTTCATCACCCGTAATTACAGAATAAAAATCTGACAATGTCAGACTCTGCCTAGTCACACAGTGCATTTGTATATCAAATGAGGTAGTTTTCAGTGTAATTGACCCTTCACTAAGCCACGCCCCAAATACACAGCTGGCCAATCACAGCGCAGTATAGGACTCGCTCTAACTGAGGTCCGACACTTTCATGGCTGAGCTCCATTAACTGTAATTTAGGAGTCGTTTTCCACCTTTCTTTTGCCGTATTTTTCCAAGATATGGTCAAACGCTGTTCCCGGGGTACTTTAAATAATTACAGTCGCTACCCAGAGAGGTTGATAGGAGAACTATGATTTATTCTCTTTCCAAAACCTAAAATAAATCCAGAAAAATGTTGGCTGTGGATTGTTCCTAATGTTATGTTATTTAGCTAACGCTAAATGCAATAAACTGCAGTATCTTTCAGGTTTTGTCTTAAATTCCCTTTTAAAGTGCCGCGTGCTCAGGCAGGGACAGGTTTTAGGACCCAAATTGCAGACACGTACTCAGCCGGATGATTGTGATGGCAATTCTTGTTTTCAAATAAACAGCTCAGGCAAGCACTTGTCTTTATGTGAATTTTATTCAAGTCTTCTGTAAGTAAACAAACTTTATATAGCACCCTTCACAGACAAGGGGGGTCACAAAGTGCTTCACAGTAAAAATAGAATAAAACTAAAGCTGCAAGCAGCGTTGGGCGGGCCCTCACACGTGTAGCGCGTTGGAGTGTGAGGCGGCCGCATTGCATATTCTGGAGCTCTGCCGGTGCGTCTGTGAATTTGCTACACGGTTCGGACGCTGCATGAAGGTGTTGTACGTCACTTCCTGTGTCCCCTTTGTGGCGCTACATAGCACTTGCCGCTATTAATATAAGTGGCTATTTGCGTGTATATTTCTTTGGGGCGGGACTCTTATCCTACAGTTTGGTGCAGATGTGAGCATGTACACTGAAGTTACAACTTCCTGTGTCATGGCGATGAATTGATCTTTGACGCCACGGACATCGACGAAAACTCACAGATAGCACAACTTTTCATCGTCAATGCCTTTAGAAGGCACAGCAGAAATTTGAAGTCGATCCCACTAAATCCCTAGGAGGAGTTCAAGTGTGTAAATCGCCAAAAATGACCATTAAATCCAAAATGACTGACTTCCTGTTGGGTTTAGGGCATCGCTCCAAGAGGCTTTTTTGTGCGTCTAGGTTAAACGTTACCCAGGGGCTGCACTGTAGGGGGCGCTAGCAAGCCATTTTGCCACGCACATTTTTTTGCTACGCGCTTCAGACGCTGCATGGAGGTGTTGTACGTCACTTCCTGTGTCCCCTTTGTGGCACTACATAGCACTTGGCGCTATGAATATAAATTAATTGATGTGTGGATGTCTTTGGGGTGGGATAGTTATCAAGCACGTAAAGTTTTGTTCAGATGTGAGCATGTACACTGAAGTTACAACAACTTCCTGTTTCATGGCGAATCAGACGCCATGGACACACCCATTGACGAAAACTCAGATAGCACAACTTTTCATCGTCAAAGCCTTTAGAAGGCACAGCAGAAAATTGAAATCGATCTGAAAAAATACCTAGGAGGAGTTCGTTGAAGTACGGAGTGTGTAAATCATCCAAAAATGACCATAAAATTCAAAATGGCTGACTTCCTGTTGAGTTTAGGGTATGGGTTCTTGAGGCTTTTGTGCGTCTTGATATGATACATGTCCCCAGAAAATTTCGTGCATGTAGGTTGAATGTGGCCGAGGGGCAAATTTTTTCCAATTTTGTAGGGGGCACTAGCGAGTCATTTTGCCACACCAATGCGCTAAAACCATAAAATACTAAATTTTTCACCACTTCCGACATGTGTGCAAAGTTTGGTGAGTTTCAGTATATTTAGGCTCCCAAAATTGAGCTTACTTTGCAGGAAAAGAAAAAAAAAATCCTTACAGTTTCAATAGGGACCTCGCACGGTTTGTGCCCTAATAAAACACACTTAAAAGGCTAGTTAAAAGCTGGTCTAAAAAGATGTCTTAAGGTGTTTTCTAAACGTTTCCACAGAATCCAAGGCTCTCAAGGCTAAAGGGAGAGAGTTCCAGAGCCTTGGAGCCACCACACAGAAAGCACGATCACCTCTTGTTTTATAACGTGTTCTGGTAACAGTTAAAAAGGTCTTGGCCACGAGACCTCAGAGAGCGACCAGAAATGTTTGCATGCAACAGATCCTGGATGTAAGAGGGAGCTTGACCATGCAAGGCTCTGTAAGTAATGGTTAAAATGTACTCTAAAACCAATCGGAAGCCAATGAAGAGCCTTAAGCACAGGAGTAATGTGCGATCTGTTGGTTTTAGACAAAAGCCTTGCAGCTGCATTCTGTACAACTTGCAGTCAGTCTATGGAGGATTTGTTTAGACAAGTGTACAGTACATTGCAATAATCCAGACAAGAAATAAAAGCATGAACAAGCATCTCCATCTCTTCTTTAGAAACCATAGATCTAATCTTAGCAGTGTTCCTGAAATGGAAAAAACGGGAACGACTGACAGATTTAACATGACAGAAAACAGATTTGTCAAAAATGACACCCAAATTTCGCACAACATTACCGTCAGGATGATGGAGCCCCATTGGCCTGCCTGATCTTAGGGGTAATGTTGTCTGGGGCAAAAATCACCACCTCAGTTTTGTCTGTATTTAGTTGCAGTTGTCTGCCATCCATTTGTTAATGGACGCTAAGCAATTGTGCAACACGGACAGTTTGTCTAGCCTATGAGGACTAAAAGATAAATATAACTGGATGTCATCAGCATAACAAAGATATTTTTTCAAAGCTACCAATAATCTTTCCAAGAGGAAGCATATACAGACTGAACAGCAGGGGGCCAAGCGCAGAACCTTGGGGCACACCACAGGACAAAGGAGCAGAGTCTGACATATGTTCCTATGGAAACAAACTCCTGTCAGAGATAGGAGGAAAACTAGTTCAGAGCTGATCCAGTAATGCAACAGTATCAAACGCTGCACTGAAATCTAATAGGACCAGCACAGAACATTTACCCCCATCAGCAGCCATCAAAATGTCATTTGAGACCCTAAGGAGGGCAGTCTCCGTTGAATGGTTTTTACAAAAACCAGACTGAAATTTTTTAAAGATATTATGGGAATCCAAAACATTAGCTTGTTCGCAACAACCTTTTCTAGAATTTTCGAAAGAAAAGGCAATTTAGAAATAGGCCTATAGTTTCTAAATGAAGCTGCATCAAGATTGTTATTTCAAGATAGGCTGAACAACCGCATGCTTAAAACAGCTGGGGACCTGGCCCAGCTGAAGAGATAAGTTTAAAATTGAAACCAAAACATGGGCCCAGTAGATGTATGGATTTTAAAAGCAAAGATGTGGGTAAAATATCAACTGGGCTTTGGGGAGGTTTCATCGTGCCCACTAACTTAATGATGTCATTCAGGGTAATGGTGCAGAAGGAGTCCAGTATTGAAAGTCTGTGATGTATGGGGGTTTGCTGATGGAACAATGCCTGCCCTGACCGCGCTAACCTTGTCCACAAAGTGAGACAAGAAGTGGTTGCAGTCAACATTTGAAAACAGGGACAATACATGCAGCAGGAGAAACAATGTTGTTCATAGTCTGAAACAGAGCTTTTTTTTTAAAAAAAAAAACAGGCAGATATGAGGTTAGTAAAGTAAGAGGATCTAGCATCCTTGATCATTTTGTTTAAGTCTATTAAGAGCTCTTTAAGATGCAGGCGGTGGACTTTGAGCTGAGTCGCTTTCCATAAACTCAGTTCTCCGACAGACACGCGTCAAGCTGCGATTGGCGTCATTCATCCACGGGGATGTATTAACAGGAAATTTCTCTAGTTTTAAGAGGTGTCACTTTGTCCAACAGCAGGGTGCAGTGATCATTGAACACCTGTGCACAAGCGTCCGCGTAATTCAAAATAAGAATCGAGCTTGCGTCAAATGCAGCTGAAAATTTCTCAACAGTAAGTTGGTTAATCAGAGGTAAGCAGGACACTCGTTTAGCAGGCAGAGGATCCTCATCACAAATAAGATCAAATAAGATGCATTTGTGATCACTAACAAATACATCTTCGATGCAAACATAATTAATGTTTAAACCATGAAAAAGAACAAGATCGAGTGTATGTCCCTTGCTGTGCGTAGGACCAGAGACATGCTGTGTGAAGTTAAAAGATTCAGTAATATTTACAAATTCAGAAGCATTTTTGCAAGTATCATCATCCACATGAATATTACAATGATCACTCTGTCCAGCTTAATAATGGATAAGTCAGAAAAATCAGTAAGAAAAGAGGCGGCTGGCCCAGGTGGCTGGTAGACTAAAATACAAATAAAATGTATTTCAACGACCAACCATAGTCATCTGTAGTTCAAAAGAAGAGTATGTGCCAGCGCTCATTGACTGGCAGATAAAATGTTAGATAGATTCCGTGCACGAGCGGTTCCAGTGTTGTTAGCGTCATTAGCTCTGTTGGTCTACGACTTCATATTTATATAAAAACAGACAAAACTGAACATTGCTGGTAGAAAAGATTATTGTTACCTGGTGAGTTCAGAAAAAATGTGTCTGTAACTTTATTCCAGCTATCATTGGACTTTACTGTGACCAAGTTAGCATAGCATAGCCCTGATCGATCCAAACTCAATTCAGAAAACAAACATTTTAGAAGTTGTTGTCCTGTTGTCTTGCTGACAGACCTGACAAAGCATGAATTCATTTGTTTAACAAATCTGCATCATGTTGTAGTTATTTTGGCATTAGTTTGATCAGTTTATTGCTATTTAATCACAGCACAATGTTTACTTTGGGTTCATAAATTTTTATTAATAGCGAGTTGTGTTTATTCGCGTTATCGCGTTGTGTGTGAACACTCAGTTCTCCAGCGATAAAACCCCCACGAGGAGAGTGTTGTGTGGATTAAATTTGCGTTTGAAAGCATCTTATGCGGCATTCAGACCAAACTGTTTCCTCATTTCCTCATTCATATGGTCGATATCAAAGCACATATCTTAACGCATTTAGATAGCTTATTAGTTTTTTTACCCAAAGATGATCTTGAACAATACCACTTTTATGATAAATTTTTATGATCAATTTGTCATCGATGTATCGACAGAGAGTTATCTTCGGACGTTGTGGATTTATCCTCAGCAAAGAATAAAATCTATAAGCTACACTTTCCTTCTTTATAACACTGTGACTCTGTAGATACAAGGCAGTTGTCAGGTTGGCAACAGATGCACTGAAACAGTTACCGTGTGGCTACATTAGGCTACTGCACTGTTTAAACTAATCAGTAGGCTATAAAAACTGATTACCAAACAGTCGGGGTGTGACGAGATCTCGCTCCACAAGATCTTGCAAGATTGAAGCGTGTCAAAATGTCTTGTCAGGAAAAAAGCTGTCTCGCGAGATTCACGAAAATTACATTTATCACACGCTGTCAAGCCACACAATCAATTCCACCCAGCTAATTGACACCGGCATACACTATGATAGTGATCAGCTGGACCCTCTCGTGTTATGGTCCAGACAGCTGTAATGAGTGGTAACAAATAGCTGGCAACATAAACATTTAAAAAATGAAGCGCAACCTTGCTCCGTTTGGAACTGTGAGCTCCACTTTATCTAAGCTGCTGTATGTGTGGATCTGTGGTGCGATTTCTGCCTGATCAAAAGTGTTTCATTTACTTTCAGTTTCACATGCAACATGCAGTCCCAACACAGCAAAATCCCAAGTGTAAATTCAACTCGCATAGTGTTAAAATTAACACTATCCCAGTGTTTATATAATTCTCACTGGTTCAGTGTTAAAGTTAACTTTTTTATAGTGTTAAATTTCTGACACTCACAGTGTTGTTTTGTGACACATGAAAGTGTTTTTTTGACACTAAATTGTGTTAGTCCCTTTGACTTACAATTTCTAACTTCTAACAGAATGTTTTCACCAAATCTAAAAATTTCTAAAAAAGGCTACAGAACAGTAGAAACACTAGCATGCAGTAAATCTCTTAACTGTAGGTTAGCACAGTTATAGTAAACTGTGAACAAGTATTAATAATCATTAAAACATTAATTAACATTAACATTTTTTATTCAGGAAAAAAAAAAAACTTCCTAGCACCAGTCTGTGGGCACAATTATGCACATTTACGTAGAAAATAAAGGTACAATATATAGGCTCGGATACATAAGCACTTTGTAGATCAAAAGGCTTACACATTATAAGACCTTTCTCATCACTGTCAATCACTTGGTACGCATGTAAATGCTCACTGAAATGGTCAACCACAAGCTTGCTCACTAGGAAGTACATGACACTGTTGACTAAATTAATCTTATTTATTTTGCATAACACAGGCATTTCATGGTCACTCTCACTGCAGATGATAAGCCCTGCCCTGTACTCTGTCCCACTGATTTTAACCCAGTTAGTAGAGAAAATGTCTTTCAGTACGGCGGAATGCAGGGCTCGGGCAAATGGGCCACTATTGTCCTCATTGTCCACATTAAATGATTTCAGGGGTCCATACTCAATATGGTTTGCAGGTGAAATCTCCCAGTGATAACCTATGGACATTTGGTGTTTTTTTGCAAGTGATTTAGTGATGTTCTTGAAGTTCTTAAGACTGTTTTGAAAACCCTGTGTTTTGCTTCAAATCTCATGCTCCACACATGTATTAGAGGTCCTATTTTTCTTATACAAACCAGGTAGTGGATCATAAAGTGATGTTTTGGGATCAGGTTTCTATCTAGATAGACCTGTTTGAACAAATCATGGTGTTCCATTATTAAATGCACAGTCATGCCAAGTGTAAGAGATGGAGAAAATATGATGTTGATTATCTGCAGTAAAAGCGGCAGCAGAGTCCAGTTTTGGATTCCTTCCTCCACAATGTCACCAAAAAGCAAAGGAATGTTTCTTACCAGACGAAGAGTCTGAATGGAATTGAGTCCTTTATAATTGCCAGTACTGTCCAGCTTAATCTTTGTCGGCGATTTTTGCGCTCCAAGTACCCATAGTCAAAAGCATAGATTTTAGACAACATATCAGGTTTTGACAAAACAGTTTTTGAGAGATACTCCAAAAGTCACTTTAGCTCATACTGAGCCACTCCTTCAAGAATGTCGTGCATTATGTCCAAAGAAAAATTGTGGCAAACATGAAAGAACCGTAGGCTGTTAAGAGTTGAATTCTGCTTTAAACCAAACATGGACAACTTCTGTGGGTCTGATTGCAACTCACTGCAGTGTATTTCAAAAAGCTCTTTACCACACAAGATTATCTTGGGGTCATCCTCACTGTAAACATTCTGGGCATCATCTTTTTCAATCAAACATAAACGACAGACATAACGTCCACTGAAAGACTCTGTAAAACCAAGAATGGCATGCATGCCCAAGTTGTCCCCAGTTATCTGGCCTATAGTACCACAGACTTTTCCAGAAGAGAAGGGAAAATCAAGGCCATGACTCTCCAGTGTTTTGATGTCATTAATTAGAGGATGTAGAATGGGACCAAAACCATATTTTTTTACATCTTCAGTGTGAAAGAGTGCAACCAAATGAATGTTCATCACAGCAGAGTTAAATTTTGGTGGCAGATTTCTGAGGACAAAATAGAGAGCACCTATTTTGTGAACACCATGTTTTGAACCCAGTGGGTTAGCAGTTTCAAAGTCATCATAGTACATCTGAATTTGTAAAGAAGTTGTTTAGAGAACAATGGGTGTGTCTTAAAATATCTCCCATCACAGAAGTCTTCATATCGGTCGGTTTTTGATACACAAGGTTCCCCAAGCAGTTTACAAAAAACAAAAATTGCGGCACATAAATTTTGTTGTTTCCAAAATGGGAATGTAAACAAAAGTGTCTTTGACTGGGACTTGATTATAAGTGCCTGTTTGTTTATTTCGCCTTGTATCAAATCGAACTCCTAACATTATTTCTACAGGCTCCACAAGCCCCCATTTTTCATTGAAATATTTCATTCTTTTAGTTTCAGTATTAAAGCCAACAAATGGGTTTTCAAAATGATCTAATGTGTCTTCTAAAGTAGGATCATCTTCAGGCACAGCAGACAGTATTTCATGTTTAACTTGGGAGTGCAAATCAGTAGCAACCTCTGCCAAATCACTAACAACTGCTGAAACTAAACTATTTGCTATCCCACTTCCTTGGAGTTTAGCAATGATTGGCGCGCAAATATTATTTGTATTTTCTTTAAGACCTGATCCATTGTCCTCAAAACACCTAGCCTCTGGGCTGGGCGTGGCACTTGTTTCACCAACTTCTGTAGAATCTTGGAGAAAATTAGCTTGAAATGACTGAGTTTGCTACATCACCACTTTGAGAAAAATCCTTCTCATGAACACTGCTTAAATGTTTTTTGAAACCCGAATATGTTGAAAACTGCAGCCTACAATGTTCTTGTGCACATAACAACTTAAACCTGGTGCTAGGATAGAAACTGTGATCAATTCTTAAATGGGTTATCGAGTACTGACAAGCCACATGTACAGCTTGACAAATGAAACACCTGAACATTTTTACCCTAGTTCAGCAGTTTTGCCCGTAACTCACAAACTCTTGGAGACTCATCTGTTGTTGTAACATAGATGTTGTAGACTGTTGTCTGCACAAAAGTGTAGAGCTGGACCAGGGATTCGTCATAAGTCAGGTTGAACACGTAGTGGGATTTAAACAGTTCATCAAAAGCACCCAATGAGCTGGTGGACTGGCATGGGATGAGCTGTTTGTCTACGACGATGTAGAAAGTGTCAATCCTGTTCTGGATCCAGCCAACAGCAAAGATGTAGGGTTGTTTGCCATCTCTTCCCGGCAGGTGTTCGTCAATGCTGCAGCATGACTGAAAAACAGTACAATAACATGAACACCTTGAAGTAACTGTTTAGATTCTTATCCATACAGTGGTTTTGCTACTCCATGCGATGTTATAGATCCTCCTTTTGTCCAGTTACGTGCTCCTGTGTCGCGAGAACATGCACTCTACTGGGACTATGTCCCACGTAGAAATCTGACTATCACAGGGGGAAGAACATTGAGGAGATTTTCAACTACTCACTGCATATGACACTAGAAAAGTTAGAGTTGTAAAAAGACAATGGCAAATCGCATTGGTGTATGTATGTGTTCATGTGTCCCCAAGAAGTCTTTGCTGTTGAGCAACTATTAAGTTAACAAAGTTATCTCTGGGGGAAGAAAATACCACTGCAAGTTGTCTTTTATTGAGTTAATATAACTAAACAACTGGCTCATGGAATTTCAACAGAGTAGAACAAATGTACCTTGTGAAAAGTGCACCATTTTGTCCACGGCATAACTGGGACTTATTTTGATCTTCTTCCGTCCAGCTGTGGGTGGCATGAGATGGAGAAGGAGTAGCAGGGAGGCCATATCACTGTCCCAGTCTGTAAGGAGGGAATACAAAGGAGAAAAAGTAATTATCTAGTTTCTAAACAGAATGCACAAAGTAAATAGCACCAGCTATTTGGAATATAAACAGCATGTCATGTAGCGTACTGGTGTCATCGTTCTCTGTGAGTTTCTCAGCAGCTTTCAGAAGTCGGCACAACTCGGTTGACTGATTCAGGTGTTTGGCCTCTTCAATAACCTTGGGCTTTCTGTGTCCCACTTCTCAAGCATCTTGGAGGCAGTTTCAGCACCAACAGCAACAGGAAGTCTTGGTTCAGCTGTTGAGCATACATACATGCAAATACATGGAATCAATGGTGAGTGCATTGTTGACTGCTTACAACCAACAAAGTCACAGACTGGAGCTTAAATAAAATATGCTTAATTCACTAGTCCTTTGACATCTGAAAGATGTGGAAATATCTTGAAGACATCTGTGGTTTTCTGCGGGTCATTCACTAGTTCCTGGCAATGTTGGAAGGTCACCTTCATCTTTTGAAACACACCACCTTCATCAGGACAGTGAACAAGGAATGGTATAGCCTCCCGGCAGGCGTCTCAATCATGCTGCTGAGGTGCTGCGGCTGCTAATCTTCGCCGTTTTGGTCCTTGTGCTTCAGGCTCAGTGGTTGCCTTGACTGGCTGTTGACATTTATTCCTGGTCATGGTCTTAAGGCGCCACGCTAAATATCCTGTACCTTTTTCCCCATCATAGAAGTGCTCCTGTCATTTGCAAATTACAAAGGTCTACTTGAGTAAATATTCATATATATATATATATGATTCATTGAATTTTCTAACATACGTCACAGTTTCAGCAGTACTATTGTGTGCCCATTTAACCAAATATAACAAAAAAAATAAAACAACTTACATAGCCCTTTGGAGAGAAAGGATCCTTCAGCGAGGGAAAAAGCGGGAATCCTCCTTTAAAGCAAACACAATACAAACACATAAAATTGATATGCTCCAGGATGAATATAGGACCCCACATATGTTAATTAAATGCTTAGTATTTAGAAATTTCCTCCCATTCCATTCCCATAATAACCCTTTCAGTCTCAAACTTTTTTAAATGTTTAGGAACACCTACCCATGCATCTCAGTCATATGGTTAGCCAGTATGTTGACAAGCTGTCTCCGGGTGCAGTGCTTCAGGGAATTCTCTCTGTCTTTCAAGGCTTTTTTTAAACTGTCCTCATGATAGTTCATGTTGGCATCAGATTTAGTGAAAATAGAGCTGTGTGCTTCTTGCCACAGGCCTTTTTCTTCTTACACTGAAAATACAGGCACTTCAAAATTAATGTAAAACTCTTGCTGTTACATAGTGAGACAGTTTTAAGAATCCCCTTATCTGCATTGTCTTGCTTCCTTTGGTTATGTGTCTTAGTCAGAGGCTGTGTCAGAAGTGTGTCACAAAATTGAGAGCATTGTGACATTAAGAATTGTGAATGATCTTCCATATCATCATGGATCATGCGTAAAACAGGAGCGTCAGACTTAATCCAGACACACTTAATTGATGATGTTATAAGTCAAAATTGTAAACATCTCCTGCTATCAAGTACCTCTTTTGCAGCCTCTGACTCCGAAAGCTCTGTAGACCGGTTTAGGACTTCAGAGCTGGATGTAATTCTGCCTATGGGAATCCCCCATTCTCTTTGGCTGGAGTGGTCATTGTCACTTGACGAAAGTGAAATGGTGTCAGTTTGGGAAGATGATGTTGAATCACCCGAAGGGGAAAAGTCTTAGTAAATAAGTAAAACATTACAAAAATATATCCAGTACAAGAGTGACCTGCTAGAGCAAACTGTGAGTCTGTGTGGGACAATCACAACCAAACCAACATTTTCAAACTTTTTTTGCAGTTGGATGTTACTTTGTAACAGTAGTCAGAAATTCAGAGACATAAGGAGGTCTCACCTAGACTTTTTCAACAGAAAAAACCCCCAGCAATAATTACAGCGGATTTAACAAAGACACCAACCTTCATCTGAAATGCTGTCACGTAATGTCAGGCATAAGTCAGGATTGGTCTCTGTTAGTTCAAGAAGGATGTCTTCCTCCACTGCAGTGTCAGTTTCATCAAAAATATGAAGTTCAGCAGCATCGGGAAGCCCAAACTTGTTTTTGACTACAGGAAAACAAGCAAGATACATGATAAATATATATGAAGTAGGTTTTAAACTACAACAAATCACTGACTTCTCAACCAATTTATCTCTAAAACTGATGTGACATTGTCAAAACAGCTGGATCATGATGTTTATATTGGTCATTAGCAACATTACAGTGTACAAGACAAAACAGCACTTTTTTTGTCTGAGGTACTGAAGTTTAGTTTCCAAATTAAATGTCACTTGCCAGGGGTTGCAGCGCTTTAATTTTAAGACACATACCAAAGGAAGCAAGACAATGCAGATAAGGGTATTCTTAAAACTGTCTCACGAAGTAACAGCAAGAGTTTTACATTAATTTTGAAGTGCCTGTATTTTCAGTGTAAGAAGAAAAAGGCCTGTGGCAAGAAGCACACAGCTCTATTTTCACTAAATCTGACGCCAACATGAACTATCATGAGGACAGTTTAAAAAAAGCCTTAAAGCTTGTACTTTCATTTTGTTACACAAGATAGCTACTTGCCTTCGTTGACGAACTCCAAATAAGTGAAACCTGACTGTAGTCTGATGTACTTCTTGGCAGTCTGGTATTTCACCTTCAGCAGCATGATGACATCATAAAGAAACTGCAGAAAATGGAAAGAACTACCTGTATTGTTTTCTCAGGTGCAAAGAATTAACAGAATTTTAAATCAAGCCATGTAGCCAAAATATTATAGTAAAAAGACTATTTTAAGTCCTCCAAACAAAGCTATTATACTAACGTTATTAATTCTGAAAGGCATGATTAAATTCCTGCGTGCAGTCAATATTGACTACCAGCGTGCCAACCTCAACAACCCAGCTGTATTCTAGTGTTAACATAGCTATCCTTATTAGCTAGGCTCCTTACATGCTGGCTAATAACCTTTTTTAAGGTGTGTCTCCCACATTGACAGTTAAATGCTAAAGTTGCTGTTACTGTTGACCACTTGTCTGTGGTCTGCTGGCAGAACACCGGGTGCTTTGATCAGGTGCCGGTGTTATGCCGAGTTTTGCATGTCTGCCGACAATTGCATGCACCTCCAAATACTGCTTTTAAGCGCTATAATATCCTTCGTGGGGTTCATCAATTGTGATAAATGATTCGAAGTATATATTTTTTCAACATTTAGAGTCGTTAATATTTTAATACACTTAGTAGAAGTAGCAATCATTGAGATTCAGCTTAAAGATGTTGTGATTACCACGTTTGATGTATGAGCACAACAAAGTGTCTGAAAAGGACCTTAAGACATGGATGCATAATTCGGCAGGACAGATGTTGTAGACTACCTGCCAAGATTTGCATCCACCTCTTTACCCAGCTTAAATGAGCGTTACCAGCCGCGAGGTGCATGCAATTCCCGGCAGGCAGGCAGAATTCGGCACAACACCGTCGTGCTGTTGCCGAGGCGACAAGTTTCGTTTTACGGTGGACGGACTGCAACATTACAGAGTTGTTGTTTTCTTTTAGCTTGAAATAATCCAAGACTTGGGACACTTTCTTCTTTGTCCCTCGCTATTTTCTCTCTCCTCCTCCACTTTGCAAACAGCGACATCATAATCATGTCGTGTTCACCGTGTAAGCGCGATGTGCGACAGTAATACATGTCCGTGCAAAACATTGTGCGTTGTAGTTATTTAACGAAGCGTCAACACAAAGAATTTGCATCGATGCAATTTAGTAATCGATTTCATCGAGGAATTGTTTCAGCCCTAATGGGAAACACTGATGATGTCATAGTATTTGCAGCAAATTCTGGTAAAACAAATAACTTACTGTTAAAATGTTATTTGTTCTCTTAACCCTGGGCCTGGAAAGCTTCTGTTTGCTAGGTATCAAAATTAGCTAGAACCGGCCTCTAACAATTGCTCAACCTCACCACTAGTCACAAACTTTTTTTGGTGCCAGTCTGCCAACTAATTACCGTGGTCAGCCTAAAGTTTTAAGCGCTAGTATTTGCCTAAAGCAGCTAAACCTGCTAAAATTGATTGCACAGTATTTATTTGAGTTTATTTGGATATCCTAAATGTCATGGTAACATGCCACTATTGTTATTACGTTAATTGACCATCATTAACTGATTGTTAGCTAGCAAGCACTAAGCTAAATTAATATTAGCTGGTATCTAACGTTACCAGCTTCAAAAACACACCCCACTTGATGTTAATTCACAATATATATAGCGAATAATGGTCATTATAAGTAAATATACTTGTTCTTACCATTTAAAAGAGTATATTGCAGACACTTGGGTTTCTTCTCCGTCACCGTGCATCCACGAAAATGACCGTGAAAAAAACGGATGTGCAATTAACACCGTCACTCAACTCGCTGAAAAGGCAGCGCCCCCAGAGCTGTTTAAGCACTGCCAGTGGTCAAAATCACACCCAAGTCAACTCCTATCAACTCAGAATAATTTTCACTGTAAAATTAACTCCCATTCACACTACCGATTTTGCTGTGAAACTGCGTCAACTGGTCAAACGGTATGTAGGGGATAATGTTACTACCAGCGGATCTATAACGTAATGCACAGCAGAGTAAAGGGCAGGTAGACCTCTCATTAAATGATGAAGTTAGACTAATAACTTTTTTCTGGACATGTCAGAGAACACAGGTATGTAGAGATTCTGAATGTGCAGAAAATTCTGAATATGAGCAGAAAATCTGCTGAAACACAGGAGCTTATAACTGTCCTGGAGTTTATAACTAAATAATTTATCATTGAGGTGAAAAGGTGCCACAATCACATTTAAAGAGGTTACTTCCCCAAACATAAACAAAGAGGACGAAAGACTAAATCATGACTTAGCAGGGATGATATTAACTGAATTTTGTTTTTCTCTTTATAAAATCACCGTAAACTGGTGCAGAAAAATTCATCAGAATGCAGGGTGCTCCAGCTTCCTCCCACCATCCAAAGAGGCTAGGTTAATTGGTGTCTCTAAAATTGACCTTAGGTGTGGATGTGAGCGTGAGTGGTTTTTTGTCTATGTGTGGCCCTGTGATGGACTGGCGACCTGTCCAGGGTGTACCCCGCCTTTCGCCCGATGTAAGCTGGGATTGGCTCCAGCCCCCCTGTGTATGCAGGATAAGCAGTTGATGATGGATGGATGGATGATCAAAAGTTTCATATAATTCACCATTAAATATTTCTTACAGTGTAATAGTAATTTACAGTGCCTCTGTCCCTTTGTTGTTGTGTAGTGTTGGACGTCAGTGATTCTCTGAATGGAGAGGTCAAACCTCGTATACTATTGATGGGCCTGCGGAGAAGTGGGAAATCTTCTATCCAGAAGGTGGTTTTCCATAAAATGTCACCCAGTGAGACCCTGTTCCTGGAGAGCACCAATAAGATCTGCAGAGAGGATGTCTCCAGCAGCTCCTTTGTCAGCTTCCAGATCTGGGACTTCCCTGGCCAGATTGACTTCTTCGACCCCACCTTTGACTATGAAATGATCTTCAGAGGAACCGGAGCGCTAATCTTTGTAATTGATTCACAGGTCAGGCCACAAAACCCTATTATATATAATCCTATATAATGTTCTGAAGGCTTTCTTATTACCCTATTCAAGATATACCATTATTACAAAAGTAGAAAATCAGCAATGTAGTCACTGTTGTAGACAAAGTAGTGAACAGGGTGACAAGCAGAGATCACATAAGCATCTATGGCAGGTGTAGGACCACAGGTGGGGTGTGAATTCAGCAGCTGAAGCTGACAGAGGAGTATGAATTAATACAAGGGACTGGTACTGGTTCCTGACTCGTCAGAACCATTATACTGATAAACTACTGCAGCATTTGGTGCTGCTGTTGGTACTTGAACCTTCTTCATCATTTCAGTTTGCCTACTGTTAAATCAACTCTGCCCCCCTGTCTTTCCACGCTTGAGTGAGTTGACAGGCAGTGCTGATGTGCACAGTAATGTGACATGTCAATGTCACTATTTCTTGGCCAGGGACAATCACTTCCCACAGAGTTCGACAGTTTCTAGGTCAGTTTTACACTTTTGTACAGAGTCAACAAATGGGATTTAACATGTCAATTATTAAGAGGGGTCTAACTACAGACCTCCACTGTGGAGTCGCTTCCGGTGCAGGCTCCACTCTGAAGTGAGCTCCACTGTCAGGGCAGGAAATAACCATAAATAACAGACTATTTGTGAGGGTTTTTGTAAGTCCCCCACAGGACATAACTTGATGCATTCTCAGTTTCTTCGCTACTCTACACATTGTGACAGCGGTAGGTGACTGGTTAGCATTATCCAAAACAATGAGAAAAGTGTGAATGCATTGATCTTGGTATGTGTTTGCTGGCAAAATAGCTACCGCTATAAATATTGTACAGGCTACGCCAACAGCGATTAGCGTTAGCTACTGAAGTAGTATAGTAGAATTAGCTTTTTTTTCTTTGGATAATAAATGTGTGTTTGGCTTTATGAAACATTGTAAAGCATTTAGTATGGGCATAGGTCTGCATTTGTCTTAATATGTTGACTATGACGCTCAGGTTAGTTATTTGTCCAGAAGAAGATAAAATAAAGATATCGTTGAGACCAGGGGTTGGCAAATAAGTCTGGCATCGGGCCAAATTTTTCCAAGCCATTATATAGTGGGACGGGAACAAAGTCAAACCACACAAAATCATGTGCGTGATTAGCTCAGTTGGTATTGTGCGGGACTCCCCATGGGGAGGTAGAGAGATTGATCCCATCTTATTGCGAATATTTTTTTCTCCCTTGTCAAACAAATTGAATAAAAGGACACTTTTGCACATGCTCACATAAAGCATGTGCCGCAGTGTGTGCGCGTTCCGGCGTTTGATCCGCATTCATAAACCTGTGGACAAGAAAATTCAGGGGAATCCAATCACACGTTTACTGACGGCTTTTTCAGAGGTGTGTCAGGCAGGCCAGAGACTCTTTTGAATTGTCTTTCAGAACTCTTCAAAGTAAAAGCTCTTAATAAACTCGACATGAAGCATTGCTGCAAAAGACGTTCTTGCGCTTTTATTTTAGAGGCACAATCTCTTAAGAGAAAGTGGTTATGTGAGTAACTGTTGCTGTCATGACTGAGATCTATTTAAGCATCAGCCGTTATCAATTTATTTTTTAATTTTTTTTCTGCTATCAAAGCAATCTGAAGGCCCGCCAGCAATCAGGCCCTTGGGCCGCCTATTGCCGACCACTGGTTTAGACTGTTCTGTGTTGCTGTTTTCGCACTTTTTGTAACGTTACTATGACAGTGTTTCCCATCCCTCTCCTGGAGAAAGTTACCCTTTGTCCATCATGATTTAATCTTTCCCTGCTTCAACACAGCTGATTTAAGCAGCTTCGGGTTCATAACAATTTGATAGTTTGAATCAGCTGTTTTGGAGCAGGGAGAGATCTAACACACACACACGGTTATATGAATAGTTAGCTTATGTTATCCCCAGAAAAAAACTCCTCCTCCCATAGATCTTCGGGGGCTCACCATAGCCACTGTTGGCATATCCTAATTTGCGTGATTTAGATTTACAAATATTGATAGTGGTAGCTATTTTGATGGAACATGCCAAGAGCCATGCATTCAGACTTTTTTTTAATGTTTTGGATAATGCAAATAAGTCACTGCTGCTAGCTCCTTTTCTAACTGTGTAATCTTTGTGTATGCAGTGTATTTACAGAATTATTGATACAGGTATACATGTTGTATTACATGTGTGTTAATTTTTACAGATGTTACAGTTTGATAGTCCACAAGCTGTAGTCCATATAACGTTAGTCCAGTAGGGTTCTAGTTACATAGGAGCTCAGCTCTCATAAGGAGGGTCTGAGCTCTTATGGAAGCAGTAAAATCATGCATCTATGGCGGTCACTAATTAATTTACCAACAACTATTTTTAATCACACCTGTATTGTAAATGATTATTTACATTAATTTCTAAACAGGGAAAATAAACAAGTTTTCCAAATGAACTATGTTGAATGAACAATGTTAATCATGTATTACAACATGATTAATAATTATAATTAAATATAATCATTAATATGATACCGGGGCAGATTTGTGGTCTCTCCTTGAGCAGTAGTCTTTATTGGGTTATTTCAGGCTTTTTAAACTTAAAGTTTGTTGCAATATTGCAGACATCTGGGGCAAGTAGTGTGCTGCTGTATGTGTGAGAAAGTATTGGACCACGTAATGAACACGTCTGTCTAGGCTTAGGTTATTATTTAATTATTTATTAATCTCCACTGGTAACCTTCATTATACTATAGATCCCCATGAAGCTCAAATTATAACTGCAGTCCAATTTCATGTTAAATTCAGCTGATAGCAATAAAATGACATAGTATATTATACTTCAAAGGGAAATTATGAATGAGAAGTGTTTGTGTTTTTTTTAAGAAGACTGGAAGAGAGGCTAAGCTATAGGGGAGAGCCGGGATGATTGAAACACTTTTCAGATATAAGTCATTTGAAAATATAACATTACAGACAGAAATCATTTGTTGTTGTCATCAACAACTCATGTGTGTGTTCTATTTTTAGAACACATACCAGGTGTTATCTTGTTAAAATGTGGAACGACTACAGTATAATTTCACTTTGAACGAAATGTGCGCATTGTTTCATGCGTCCCTACTGTGCGGGACGGATGAAACACAGGGGTGGGACGGAAGAAACACAACGTATACATTTAAATAGTTTATGTTATTCTTGTTTTTATTTAGAAAGCTTGACACTGCCCTTCTTAATACATAATTGCAAACTCATTAGGCCTATGTGCTTTTCTTTCTTAATAAAAAATAGTATAAATATAACTTAGCTAGCCAACTAGAAAATCCAACAGCAAATGGAGATTTGGATTAGATATTGGCTGCCCTTTTTTATGTACATCTGCAGCCTGTTTTCCTGGTCTACTGTGAAGATCCTGTTATTTGGCTGTGAGTATCCTGGTGGTCCAGCCTGCAGCCTAGTGGACTCTGCCCCCCGCCCGCCGTATCGAAGTAGGGTAGAATGGCTACGTGTCGGGACGATTGAAACATCTGTGACTCCTGACATTTAAACTTCACTAGCTTCTAAACTGTAAAACTTGACACTTAGAACTTCAGGATGTGTTAAAGTTAGTGTTGTAGTCAAGACCGACCAAGAACAGGGTTTATCGAGACCGAGACAAGACCAAGACTTTTAGGGGCTGAGACCAAGTTGAGACCAGAAGTTGAGTCAAACCCAAGACCAGTTCCCCACATTATATGACACACACTAAAATGTGAAACGTGATCATAGGTACTTCTCAAATTGATCTGAAATATCCAGATTCCCACAAAAACGCCCACATACAAACACTAAGAGCTGAAATCAACGTAAACATCTTTATTCAACACTCCTTTTCCATGTTTACCATCACGGGAAGGGGTGAAAGTTGTTAACAGGAACAACACATTTTTAATGAGGGTTATTGGTTGCATTTGAAGCAATACATTTTACATCCAATAAAGTTAGGATGTTAACAAATAAATCAGACAATGCAAAAGCAATTTATTGATGTTCCCAAAGTTATGGTCTTGACTGGTCTTGAAATAAAATCCCGAGTCCTCAATGTCCGAGACCGCGACAAGACCAAGAGAAGAAAAGTGGTCTTAAGATTCAGTACTCGAGTACTCCAACACTAGTTAAAGTACTAACTAATCTTTCATATGATCATGACCATGACACATGAAACAATAAACACACTTTCAAAAAAAATGATCACGTTCCGTGATTGAAAACAGCTTCTTTCGTATATCTCCGTGAAAGTGTGACGTATCCACCTGATTTTTCCTGGTTCTGTTAAGTACTGTGGACTGTATGTGCTGAGGTAGTTTAGCATATCAGATTTGTATGGGCTCTGAGAAAATCGCTGTGTTTCATTCGTCCCGCATTTCAATCGTCCCGGCTCTCCCCTACTCTTAACTACTCAACGTTATGTTTTTCTGTGAATTGATGTGGCTAGCTGCATGGACGGAGATATCGCCCTATTTTGATAGAATAAATCAAAAGTGCCTGTAAAAAAAGAAACTGTTACTAGTTGAATTATTGAATCGATATACAGTCTGCTTTGTTGCTACACTGGCACGATAAGTGCTAAGTAGACAGAATTGGCTTAAATCAGAATCAAATTTGTCTATGAAGATTCTCAGTCATCCAGGTCATAGTTATCCAACGAAGGTTAAAATCAAGGGCAACTGGACTTGGTTGAAGATACTGGAAGACGTTTCGTCCCTCATCCAAAGGACTTCTTCAGTTCTGACTGACTGGCAGGGAAACTCAGCTATTTAACCTCAGTGGGGTCGTTGGCCCGGGTCATCGATACCGCTGGTTCGTTAGTGTTCCTTGTTGCTGTGATGACAGTCGTTACGGTCGTTAAGACTACTACTGTGACCTCTGTCTAAACACCACCTACTTCCAGTACAACAGTGGATTCTACAGACAGAAGCATGGCTGTGCCATGGGCTCACCGGTATCCCCGATTGTGGCAAACATCTACATGGAAGAAGTGGAGAATAAAGCCCTCAACTCCTTCAGAGGAATAGCACCGAGCCACTGGTACAGATATGTGGACGACACCTGGGTCAAAATTAAAAGCCAGGAAGTGCAAGCCTTCACAGAACACATCAACTCTGTGGACAGTAACATCAAGTTCACACGAGAAGATGTTCACAACAACAGTTTGGCCTTCCTGGACTGCACTGTACACATTGAAGAGGAGAGGAGCCTGCAGATTGGTGTTTACAGAAAACCCACACACACAGACCAATACCTACTGTTCGATTCACACCACCCACTGGAGCACAAGCTAGGGGTCATGAGAACACTGCACCACAGAGCGGAAAACATACCAACAAGCGCGCAAGCCAGAGAGAAGGAACAGAACCACCTGAAGGGGGCACTTACAGCCTGTGGATACCCTAAATGGACCTTTGTGAAAACAGCCACAAGATCCAAGAAGAACAAAACTACAGGGGAGGAGGAAAAGAAGGTCAAACGCA
>NC_060160.1:29506267-29520871 GCF_021292245.1 Micropterus dolomieu | reverse complement strand
AACAAAACTACAGGGGAGGAGGAAAAGAAGGTCAAACGCAACAACATTGTGATTCCATACGTGTCTGGAGTATCAGAGAAACTCAGGAGGATTTTCAATAAACACAACATCCCTGTGTTTTTTAAACCCACGAACACACTAAGACAGATGCTGTTCCACCCCAAAGACCGCACACCCAAACACAAGAAAAGCAATCTAGTGTATGCGGTCCAATGCAGTGAGGAATGCACAGACCTGTATATTGGGGAGACTAAACAACCACTACACAAACGCATGGCTCAACACAGAAGGGCCAACTCCTCAGGTCAAGACTCTGCAGTCTACTTACATCTGAAGGACAGAGGACACTCGTTTGAGGACCACCAGGTGCACATTTTAGACAGAGAAGATGGATGGTTTGAAAGAGGTGTCAAGGAAGCCATCTACACCAGGGTCGAGAAGCCGTCATTGAACAGGGGAGGGGGTCTACGCCACCACTTATCCCCCACTTACAATGCTGTCCTTTCATCTCTTCCCAGGAAACTCAACAAACGTAACCTATTGGCCTCAGGTGAAGATCATGATGTGCTTACTCATACAATAATATAATAACACAATAATAAAATCAAACACAGGCTACAGTACAAAGAACACCAATATACACACTGTAAACAAAAACATAGACAGATTGACAAATAGTGCAGTGAACAGAGTGCAAAGGATGCAGGAGTAAATTATTATTATTATTATTATGTCGGAGGTGGATGTGACACTGTGAGTCAGGAATCAGCTGTTCATCAGAGTGATGGCTTGTGGGAAGAAACTGTTCCTGAGTCTGTTGGTTTTGGCGTACAGTGCTCTCGCCTACCAGAGGGGAGAAGTTGGAACAGGTTGCGTCTGGGGTGAGATGGATCTGCAGTGATGTTTCCTGCCTGTTTCCTGACTCTGGAAATGTGTAAGTCCTGAATGGAGGGCAGGTTGGCACCAATGATTTTTTCTGCAGTCCTGACTGTCCGTTGTAGTCTGCTCCTTTTTGGTGGCAGATCCAAACCAGACAGTGATGGACGTGCAGAGGACAGACTGGATGATGGCTGTGTAAAAGTGGATCAGCAGGAAGTACATCCTCTGCTGGGCCTTCTTGATAATGGTGTCAGTGTTGGGCTCCCACTTTAGGTCCTGGGATATAGTGGAACCCAGAAACCTGAAGGATTCCACAGCAGACACAGGGCTGTTGAGTATGGTGATGAGGGGGCAGAGTGGGGGGGGATCCTCCTGTCCACGATCATCTCCACACTTTTGAGCGTGTTAAGCTCCAGGTTGTTCTGACTGCACCAGAGAGCCAGCTGATCAGCCTCCAGTCTGTAGGCTGACTCATCACCGTCCCGGATGAGGCTATTGACCGTTGTGTCGTCAGCGAACTTCAGGAGTTTAACAGATGGGTCTCCTGAGGTGCAGAGGGAGAAGAGCAGTGGGGAGAGCACACACCCCTGGGGGGCGCCAGTGCTAATAGTCCGGATGCTGGATGTGATGTTCCCCAGCCTCACCTGCTGACTCCTGTCAGTCAGGAAGTCTGTGATGGCACAGTGAGCTGGGTGAGTTTGGTGCTGAGGATGTCCGGGATGATGGTGTTAACGCTGAAGCTGAAGTCCACAAACAGGATCCTTGCATAGGTTCCTGAAGAGTCGAGGTGTTGCAGGATGTCCCAGGATGTCCCAGGTTGACTGCATCATCCATTGACCTGTTAGCCCTATAGGCAAACTGCAGGGGGTCCAGCAAGGGGCCTGTAATGTCCTTCAGGTGGCCCAACACCAGTCTTTCAAAGGACTTCATGACTGCAGATGTCAGGGCGACAGGCCTATAGTTATTTAATCCAGAGATGGGGGGTTTTTTGGGGACCGGGATGACTGGAGCGTTTGAAGCAGGAGGGAACTTCACACAGATCCCATGAAGATGGGATCATCTGCCTCTGGAAGAGCTGGCGCACATCCTCTTCACAGATCGTGAGTGCAGGTGAGGGGTTGGTGAGGGGGGCGACAGCGTGGCAGTGGGGGAAGATGGCTGTTTGAGGATGGTGTTGGAGTGGGGGAGAGGTGTGACTGTTAGCTTCTCAAACCTACAGTAAAATCCATTAAGCGGGTGGTGATGGTGCAGTGGATAAGACACATGCCTTTGGTGTGAGAGACCCGGGTTCAATTCCCCACTGTGCCCATCCACCATTGCTTCCCTGAGCAAGACACTTAACCCCCGGTTGCTCCATATATAGCAATTGTAAGTCGCTTCGGATAAATGCGTCAGCTAAATGTATCAGTACCCATCAGCTCGCCAGCCAGTCACTGAGTACCAGCAGTGTTGGGGGATGGTCTCTTGTAGTTTGTGAGTGTCTGCAGGCCTCTCCACACTGACGCAGGGTCACTGGCTGTTTTCTAGCTTTTCAGCGTGGCTCCTCTTTGCTGCTTTGAACTTTGTAGTCAGAGTGTTCCTGGCCTGGTTGTACATGAATCTGCCCCACTTCTGAAGGTCTCCTCCTTGGTCTGACGAAGCTGCCTGAGTTTTGCTGTGAACCAGGGTTTTTGGTTGTTGGATGTGCGGAAGGTTTTAGTCGGCACACACATGTCCTCACAAAAACTGATGTAAGATGTCACAGTATCAGTTAGTTCGTCCAGGTCAGTGGCTTCAGCCTCAAAAACACTCCAGTCAGGTCAGTCAAAGCAGGCCTGTAACTCCAGCTTTGACTCGTTGGTCCATCTTTTCACAGTCTTTACAACAGGTTTAGCAGATTTCAGTCGCTCCCTGTAATTCGGGATAAGATAAACCAGACAGTGATCAGAGAGGCTGCATGTGGGAACAGAGCGATAGGTGTCCTTTAATGTTGTGTAGCAGTGGTCCAGTGTGTTAATGTCCCTGGTGGGACACTTAATATGCTGTCTGTAATTTGGAAGTTCATGGCTGAGGTTAGTTTACAATGTTTTTTCTCCACGTTAGTTATCTGGTCGGCCAGGTGTGGTAACGCCTCACTAACACAGGCCTGAGGTGGAATGTAAATGGCAATCCACCTCAGGCCTGTGGTGTGGACACTCTGACCCACAGTCTTCATTTAGCAACATACACGGACACAGAGCTGCGGGAAAGTGAGCTGTTTGTGAGAACCACATGGTCAGCTAGCTGCAGCTAAATCTGGAGTGCACTTGTATTCAAGCCTTTACAGTAAAGAGACAGCATGCGGTGGACATAACCATATTTGTCAGAGGACAAGAAGAGAAGAAGAAGGAGGAGGAGGAGCAGGAGAGCAACAAAGAAAATAACCCAAAAACAATAAAATTCCTTTTCTATTCCCTCTTACATGCCTTGTTGTTTATGTGTAGATACAGAGGAAGAATGGGAGAACAGCATATACCCCATCGTTACTATGTGATGATAGAGCATGGGATAACAGTGGCTACTTTTAATACAGCCCACACCCCTAATATTACTGTGTAACTACAGGATAACAAGTTAAGAACATTCAAGATTTTTTACCACTGTCTGCATAGTTCATTCATCTTGAGTAATGTGTGTATAGAATGAAAATAAATAGGCCTACTAGGCTCCTCTTTACTTTAACATTTAAGATTAGCTGTATTTGATCCACCTTCATACACATATGTGACATTACTACATTACTGTATAACTTCAGAAAGGTAAGCTGTTTTCTGCTCCAGTCTGCCTAAATGAAAAACATTTTTACGGTCACTATTGTGACTGATGGGATTAAATGGGCTTTATTAGCTGCTGCAGTGCAAGATGAACGACGAATAGACCCGTTTCTCAACTTGTTATTTTAAATCATGCAATGAAGTAGAAGAAATGCATAATAAATCCTGGGACGAAATCAGTTAGATTTATTGAAATTAGTGTATTATTTTGGAAGCACTTTCATATCACAATTTAGAAACACGAATGAATTAATAGCTGCCAGATGATGTCATTGTTTATTGTCAGCTGTTCAGATCTGTTTACCAGCACTGTGACCTGTAGGTACCCAGAATTTTGATTTTAATACTTGCATATTGCAAACCAAAAGGAGAGAACATAATCAAACAGTTGTATTTGTTTTATTATTTGCACATTTTCAGCTCCAGTGCCGCTGCTTTTTATTCTGGATTAGCTGTGTCTAAAAAAATGTGACGGCTGAATCAGATGATTGTGAGTCGGTTTAGTTTTCATTAATGGTTTACATCTAAAGGTGTCTCTGAGGGTGAACTGAAATGGCAACCCATCTGTTGATGATTACTGTTGAATGTTTATTCATTCAAGAAGAATTCATTAAAGAATAAAGTCATTTCCATAACATTTACTGTTTTTTCACTTTTAATTAACAAATGTAACATGTTAGGTTTCTTCTGTCAGTGCATTGACCAGACACTGACATAAGATCAGGACGTGGTCCCTGGGCGCTGCACAACGGCTGCCCACTGCCCCCTTGAAGGATGGGTTAAATGCAGAGGATGAATATTGCAACACGTATGTGTATGTGACAAATAAAATTACCTTTTTGTTAACAAGGCAAGGCAAGGCAAGTTTATTTGTATAGCACATTTTAACAACAAGGTAATTCAAAGTGCTTTAGATAAAACATAAAAGCAACAGGGAAATATAAAAAAACACATTATTTTGAAAACCAGACATTGTGACATTGTGATGTATCTTGTATCCTTGTATCATGTATCCTATTGCGTACTATTGAGATTTGATAGTCTCGCTTTAGAAAACACTCCATACAGGGTCGAAAACATGTGCACTCCAAATTTAGCTGCTGCTAGCTAACCGTGTGCTTCTGACAAACGACGGCTCACTTTATCGTAGTTCTGTGTCCGTGCATGCCGCAAACTGAAACACTGTCTGTCAGAGTGTCCACACGTAAAAGAAGGAAGACATGGCTGGTAGAATTGTCCTCAACTAGAGTTGCTAATCAGTTCAGTTCACTAAACGAAGCCCTCTCTTGTGACAGTCGAGCGAGGAGTTGGATGAACAGCTGATCGCTGCTGCGTCACCACATTGTTTAATTGATGTCATGGGATCAGTGACAAGTGATGTAGCAAATAAAAATGTACAGAGAAGTGTTAAATGATACCAGAAGATGAAACCTACAGAAAGCCAAGCTTGTGGTGATAAACTTGCAACACTGACGAACATGCCTGAGACCGCAGCTGAAGGTGAGCAGCTGTTAAAATCATGCATGGACTTCAAAGAGGGTGCAGGCACATAAGAGAAAAAAGAGCCGTACTCTTCTCTTTTTTTCAAAACCAAACAAATAATAATTTTTGCCGTGATCTGGCAACGAAAAGTATCGATTGAAGTACTGATTTGACTGGAGACCTTTAGATACTACTTGATACTGTATAGCTCACGAGATGAGACGATACACGAACACAAACAAACAAAATATAATCAGTTTCAATGCTAAAGTTGGCCAGTGAAAATAAAACCAAGTGACGCCTCTCGTGTCTAATAGACAAGCCTAGTGATTCACCGACAGCAGCAGTTACCTACTGTAGTTCAATGCTGCTGGCAAGCTAACCGACTGTCACTCAGGATGGATTGGGCTTCTTCCACTGATGAATTTGGTTTTGAAATACTGCCAAAGATATTCCCTGAGCTAATTGGTGTGTGTGTGTGTGTGTTTTGTGTTAGACACAAGTGCGTGCACTGATTGCCACTAACATCGTCTATGCTAATTTCAGCCTAACAGTTCATCATGCTGATCTTGTGAAACACATTTCACCTCAACGAGAAATATTGTCACATTTTAATATCACAAGTTGTAGTGGCACGAAATAAGTAATTTGACTGTAAAAAATGTCAATTGTACTGTTACAAGGCATGTTAAAGGGATGAATAGTCAAAAGTCAAGTTTACCACCTGTCATTATCCATACATTTGTTTTTACAGACTGTTCGCCTTATATGTAGTGATTTTGGTTTTTGGGATGTTATATTTTTCCTTATTGTGAAGTTTTTGCTCTTCCTTATGTGTTTTTTCACTCCCTGCCTATGTGTGTTCCATAGACCAGAGGTCGGCAGTAGGCGGCCCGTGGGCCAGAACTGGCTTGACAGCAGCAGAAAAATTTTAAATAAATATATTGATAGCAGCTGGTGCTGAAATAGATCTCACATCAGTAATATCCGATCAGACTAAGGAGCTAATGCTATATGCTACTCTGTTTTAGCTTGCTTTAGCTACCTAGCTGAATGTTTGTCGGTTGGTAGTTTGTGGCCATATTGCTGCCACCTTACACTCGAGGTAAGTTAACCTGACACTTTAAAGGGGCATTATGTAGTTTTCAGCGGCCACTAGCGGTGCGGTTCTAAGATTGCAACCAGGTGTGTGCTTGTACGCGTGCTCGTTTGAACTCATGAGCGAGCATAATCTGAAACACAACCAGTTTCATACAGAAATACCACAATAAGCGCAGAAACACCAGCATGCAGGCTGTGGCTTTTCTTCAGACATGTTCAGGCTCTGTTACTTCAACGTTCCCATCTCAGAGGCAGATCAACACCGGTGTTGTAGCCCTACTGGTTTGCAAACTAACTGGTCGCCATACGCGTGCGCGTGTTGTGCGCAGCAGCTGCGGACTGATTCCATCCCCAGATTCGTCACACATTCACAAACATGTTCCTGGCGAGTTTCAAGTCGCATCTTAAATCTACTGCGGCGATCATGATTGAATAAGTGAGCACTACATTATATAGCCACACACGAAAAAAGAAATGGAAGAAAATAGACTTTTTACAAAATCGCGTCAAGCTGGATTTGAATTCACCTGAGCAAAAATTAACATCTAGTCCCAGATCTTCACGTTACCTGCGAGCTGATCCAGCAATCACAGATGACTGTCTTCCAGTCACGTATTGATTAAGCACGTCATCATCCAGGTAACACTTTGTTTGGGCTGCTCTACAACAGCTGGTTACCTTGAGCGATCTTAAACATGTTTATCAAGGTGTTTTTCTCGAGGCAATATTGACCCCCTACACGCTATGACACTGGAATGCTTTTAAACAGGGACGATCTAACACCGACAATACTGTGAAAACATGAATTTATTAAAACACCGAGCCACAGGATGAGTAGAAGTGGAAATATTCTGCCCACAACACAGCAAGCCTAAGGCATAGACTTAACGATTTGCAGTCATCATCAACACAAAAAGCATAAAGTTAGAAATAGGAAACGAAAAAGCTCCACATTTGCTTTTTACCGTTACATCCTTTCTTGCAGGCTAAATCCACTGTTGATTTACACAGAATAGTAACATGGGTTGCGTTAGTTGGTGAAGTAATATGGAAAGCTAACGTTATATAACTTGATATGATATGATAAATGATATACTGTAGAAACTGATAGTTTCATTTTTTAAATTAAATTACTGAAGAAAATGAACTTTTCCTGTTTTTTCACTATCTACCTTATTCTTAAAGATACGTTAGGAGCCTTAAACCCAGTACCAGAGCCTGATGTTTATGAAGAGTGGCTTCTCTGCTGCTCTGATATAAGTCTACAGTCTATAAGTACAAATGCAAAGCTCCCTGACTGTATTAGCTGAGTGAGGCTAACAGACGGCGGACAGATGGCTAACAGTGACAGCGGCAACAGCCACCTGTCAATCAAGGTGACCACGCCCCTAATAATGCATAACTTAAAAAAATGCACACACCTCACAGTTGTCCATCCATCCATCGTCAACTGCTTATTGGCTGGAGCCAATCCCAGCTGACATCGTGCAAAAGGCGGGGTACACCCTGGACAGGTCGCCAGTCCATCGCAGGGCCACACATGGA
The DNA here is from genome assembly GCF_021292245.1 of Micropterus dolomieu. Taxonomy (NCBI): domain Eukaryota; kingdom Metazoa; phylum Chordata; class Actinopteri; order Centrarchiformes; family Centrarchidae; genus Micropterus; species Micropterus dolomieu. The sequence continues at coordinate 29,513,072 of NC_060160.1, read as the reverse complement.
GAAACAACCACTCACGCAGGACAATTTAGGGTCACCAATCAACCTAGTCCGCATATCTTTGGACAGTGGGAGGAAGCACCCGGAGAGAACCCAGAGAGCATGCGTGGGATTTCCCCCCTTCTGGTATCTATATCACTACCTCTGCTGAACTGCATCCCCCCCTCTGAGTGATCTACTTGTGATGCAACTAGTGATGCAACTTGTCACAAAACGCATGGTTCGGATCGGATCCGTAGTTTTGTTAGGGTTAAATTAATTAGAAAATGCGCTACTTTGGCTCTGATCCAGCTGCCTCTCTCTGTCTATGGGTCATCACCAGAAGGCAGCCGATATTACTGAAGCTTAAAGTTGTTTAAAATCAAGTTTTAGTTGACTAAAAGTCTGGGTATTTTAGTCTGATTTTAGTCACAATAAAATCAAAAGTATGTTAGTCTAGTTTTAGTCATTAACCATCATTTTAGTCTTTTCTAACTCATGAGTATAATTTTGTTCTGGTCAGTCTGCTTCAACCAAAATAGAGATATGTATCATTTTAGTCTTTATTTCACTCATCTCTCATATAGATCAAATGTTTTGTAAAATTTGAATGTTACCTCAGTTGCCGGGTGGTTAGCCTCGATAGGCCTCTTCAAGTTCTTAGTGTTTATTCCAAAAATCTTATAACCATATTGCTTGCCGTCTGATATAATTAGGCACTCTGCTTTTTTGTCTGCCTCACTGTATTTGAAATGGGTCCAAATATCTAAGCGCCTCTTTCTCCCTAGCATGTTGTGTTCATCACCACAGTTCATGGGTGTCAATGGAGATTGACTCCCTTCTGCAGCAAGCCTCAAGTGGCCACTCGATGAATTGCAGTTTTAGTTACTTCCACGTGTATTTAAAAATGAGAACTGGAGGTTGCCGCTTGGTGTATTCATACCTTGTCTGTATGTTTTGTCAGTTATGCATTTGTTCAGTATTTTATTCTGTTGAATCCATCCTTGTGTGTTTATGTGCACTATTTGTCCTGTTTTATTTTAAAGCTGTTCTCCCCCTGGTAATGTGTCCATGTCTTGTCAGCTGTAGTTGATGTTACAGACATGGTTTGTTTGGTTTGTTTAGTACATAGTTGTTTTTCTGCATTTGCCTTTTTTTAAGAAAAAAAACTCTTGCTTTTAATCAACATTTGCACTGGTGCATCTACATTAGTTATACACTTTAGTGTCATTAAAATGAAGGAGAAGAATTTAAAGAGAAGCAGTACTGGTATCTGTATCGGAATCAATAAAAACTTAATACCCATCTGTACAGATGAGGATGCTTGGCTTTTGCAAAAACAACCATGTTGCAGACCAATGGGAATCTTGCTGCTTAGACATAATATGAAGGTGGCCTTGCTATCACTCCTCAAGCAGTTAATTGGATTCCAAAGTGTAAAAATCAGTTGTCAATGCTCTTTGATGGACAAATTTTGTAACGGGGACACTGTCTCTAAATGACCTCAAATGTCAACATTTCTATTGACATTTCTTGTTCCTTATCAAATGACATATGCATTAATGCAATCTGTGATAAAACGTGCTAACAATATTGGCCAGACTGTTTACACCAAAGAAACTGAAAGGTACATGGTGTTGCTTATCACGTGGTGTGAATCTTTTCTCTTCATTTTGATAGGATGACTATGTCGAGGCTTTAAGAAGACTGCATCTCACAGTGACCAGGGCCTACAAAGTCAACCCAGACATCAACTTCGAGGTGTTCATTCACAAAGTTGATGGCCTGTCAGATGACCATAAGATTGAAAAGCAAAGGGATATTCACAAGCGAGCCAACGATGACCTCGCAGATGCAGGCCTAGAACGGATACACCGAAGGTGGGCTTTACCGGCAACTTTTGGACTGCTGGTTGTTGGTTGGTTTCACAGTTTGTGTGAATTACATAGATACTGTAATACAAGCAGAAATATACAGTCCTGCCATGAAAATGGACAAATGGACTCATTGGACCTAAAGTAGATATTTTTTAGATCTTGAGACCTGAGAAAAATATAGACATATTTTTCTATAAAACTGTCTGTTTCTTTCTTTCCAGAAAGTATTGTTTTGGTATCAGGATTGAAAATAAGTTATGATATATTGACTTGTATAGAATAACTTCAAAGGATACCCAGTCCTTAACAAGATGATTTGTATCACAGACTATAAGTAAATATCCTCATTAGTCTTCTCCTTAAGTTAAAAAAAAAAAATTTATAATGTTGGGAATGTAATATTATGTATATTAGCATGTGTGTGATGACCTTAAAAAGGCCAATCTTTATTGTTGACAGTTCGTTTGTCTTCTGTCCACATCTGCATAAAGCTAAAAATGATCAAATTGTTGTGTAGTTATATTCTGATTCTTCTCGCTGATCTCTACAGCTTCTATTTAACAAGTATATACGACCACTCCATATTCGAGGCTTTCAGTAAAGTGGTCCAGAAACTCATCCCACAGCTGCCCACACTGGAAAACCTGCTCAACATCTTCATATCTGTAAGTAATCCTGCCTCTGAATTAACAAAATTTATCTGAAAGACTAAAGATATACAGTCAAATATCTATAAAAACCTTACACCAATGTGCTTCTGTATTTCCCCGCATTTTAATAACCAAGTTTGACTAGCCACATTATGCATGTCCTCCTGTACTTTACAATTTAATAGGTTGTAGTGATGTCTAACATACTAATACAAACTTTTTGCCACCACACCACCAAGATCCCTACACTCCTGTGGTTCTGTGGTACTTAGATTTACTGAATAAAATATTTGCAAACATCCTGTTCACATGCCAGGTGTCCTTGGGTAAGACACTGAACCCCGAATGCTCCCGATGGTAAGGCCAGTGCCTTGTGTGGTAGCTCGCTGTCATTGGTGAGTTAGAAATCTTATTTCAGTGTCCATTTATTTATTTTTGCTTGTTTTACTTAGTATATATTGTATACTGCTCCAAAGTCAAGTGCCTGTCAGATTAGCTTGAGTTTCATAGCCATATAAATGAGCTTAAATGATAGTGATAGTGGGACTTAATACCAGTATAAATTATGTATGAACCAACAGACATGAAGCTGTACAATATCCTTTTCATGTCACAATAATGTGCCTTACAAAAAGGTTAGGAAAACAAAATTGGTGGTTGCAATTGTAATCCATACATTGAATAAATTCACTAAACCAGTGGTTCTTAATCTGGGGTCGGGACCTGGTCCCAGGGTGTTGCGAGAATGCTGCTATAGACACAAAAATAGAAAAAAAAACTTACAAATAACTATAGGGACTATAGTTGTGAATGGAATCACTTTGGGTGGACACTGTAAATATTTTGCACTGTTTAATGCCAACCGCTATAAAACGACAAAGAATAATCAGACCCTGATCAGACAGAAAGCGCTTTGCAGGTTTGAAAACACGAGGCGCACAGCAGCACCTTTTTGGTTGAATTTAGAAAAGAGCAAAGCACTGCGTTTTTTTTAATGTTGCTAGGCAACCACTGAATCAGCTGTCCTGTCAGTGTAATCAAAAATTATAGCGCCAGTGATCTGTAATCTTTGGTTTGCCGCTAAGTAATAACGGTCATATTAACAGAAACCTGATTACAACTCACAGGTCTGAGTCTTTTGTTGCTAAAAACATCTGCCAAATGGAGGGCGCCTGCTCTGGCACTGTTTTGAGTGTGAGAGGTGTACAAACACGCAGAAGACAGGGAAACTGAGATCCGTGTGGGTACATGAGATCCTCAGAAAGGGGAGACACCGCTGGTAGTAGGCTACCACCAGCTGGTCCAGCAGCTTTGTCTTAATGATGGTCGGTTCAAGGCGTATTTTAGGATGAGTCGGGGAGAGTCCGGACAATCCAAGCAACTGTAAACTTCCGTCAGCACAACTGAGGGCCCGTCTCTCCATTCATTAGATTGGACAATGGGAAAAAAACATGAATGATGTCGGGCACGAGTTTAATTTTTTTCAACTCTGTACGCTCAGAGCTCTCATTCAAAAACGCAAGGCGCAGCAGGGTGCATTAACAGTGCGCAGTGCGAAATATTTTCAACTTCAAAAAGGGGTCGGACTGCCAGAAAGGTTAAGAACCCCTGCACTAAACCATTTACTATGGTAACCACTGTGCAGTGAGATAAATGGTTAGATAAAGAAATATGTTAGAAAAAGATGCTTGTTATGATCACAGGAATGTCATTCAAATGTCTGTTGGTCGTTGATGAGCCAGGATGGGAAGAGTTGTGGTTCTGATGTCAAATGCAGTCTTTGCTGTGCATTGTTCCATGTCAGAGGGAACTGGTCGTTCCTTTGTTTACCTTCCAGAGGTAGCAGCTTGGCGCTGACTTGCTTCATATCTCCTTTTTATTGTACAGTTAGCCGGCAGACTTTGTGCTGTAGCTACTGGCACTAAATATATTAGTTTACCCTTGGTTAGCTGTGCATACTTAGCTAACCAGACACCAGGCTCTTGCGTTGCTGCTGTTCCCAGAGGTAAGAGAGCCATCAGAGGAAAAAGAGGTAAGGGGCATAGTCCATATCAGCTTACAGTTAAGGTTACAGGAAGTGACTGGAGCAGATGTGTTTAAATTATTTTTTTTTGTTTCTGTAATGGTTTATCATAGCAACAGTTCAGTTTAAATCACGCAATGAACAAATTCATCTATGAAGTTCCAATTCTACCCAAATCCCCCCTTTGGTCACTGGATTTCACTTGATTTGTGATCATGAGAGCACAAGTGTACATGTATAGTCCAAAGCTGAAAGAGTTAATTTGTCAGTTAATTCAAGTTTGTAAGATGTGGGCAGTTCATTAACAAGTTACAAAAAGACAACGGTTTGTTTGTCTGCAACATACAAGAAGTTATTCATTTATAATTTCCCCTTTTTTTCGATGGTCAAATTTATTTTTAACTTATGATCATGAGGGTCTGTAGATTCCACATGCAAAGTTTGTGCGTGAATGCGTGGCCCCCAGCCCTTCGGGCTTGGACTCCTATTGAGAACAAAAACAATAGTGCTCCAGTACTTTTGCTGGAGTTTGAAAAAGCAGGTTTAGCACATTTCGCGATTTTGCTGGAAACAAATAATAGCCGGAAATGGCCGTTGCCTATTTCACAAGCTTACAGTGCCACCTTTTGCCTGTTACCTCTAGTCACAGTTCGCACAAGAACTTTTTAGACTGGGTAAACGCTTCAGTTCATACAGCAATGTTTTATTTTTGCCATGGCCTTAAAATCTGAGCATATGTATATATAGTTGTATAATATAGAAAATGGTGTCCAGGAAGGTTGCTGGGGGCAAAGTTTGACCAAAAGTAATGAATTCAAAAAGCAATTAAAGGTGCTAGTAGCATTGGATGGGCCTTCGTGAGATTCTTATCAAACATGTAAAATTTGATACAGATGTGAGCACGTACATTGAAGTTACAACAACTTCCTGTTTCATGACGAATCATTGATTTTCAAAGCCATGCCATGGACACACCCTTCAACAGAACCGGATATACCTGCCACAAAAATGTCTTACATTTTGGTGAAACGTGCCCCAGGGCTCCTTTATAGGGGGTGCAAGTGAGCCATTTTGCCATGCCCATGCACGAAAACCATATGACATGTACATTTTCACCATGTTTGAATTTTGTGCAAAGTTTTGTGAGATTAAAAACCACATTTGGCTGTCAAAAAACAGCTCATGCTAAGGAGCTAATGCTATATGCTACTCTGCGTTAGCAGAGGTAGCTTCTAAACCCCTGGTGCTGTACGGTGGAGGTTGGAACCATTGGTTAAGTTATGAAGGTATGAATGGAAAATGTAGTGAAATTAAGAGTAGGCCTACATTAGATGTACCCACCCCTGCTGCAGTCATCATCACTGCTGCCTTCAGCTAGAAGTAGGTGGAGGTGGAGCAGAGAGGACAGACACAGAGCTACAGCTGGATCATCTTATTCTCCACTAATTTGCAGGAGAATAAATAATAACAATAATCTCTCTCTCTCTCTCTCCCTCCTGGAAACGTTAGTTAAGCGAAAGTAAAGTTAAATTTTCGGCCTTTTATTTGTTTGTATTTTAAAAATCCTAACGACACCGCTGGGTACATCTAATGTAGGCCTACTCTTAATTTCGCTACATTTTCCATTCATACCTTCATAACTTAACCAATCTGTAATCTGCATTTTGCTTCCTTAACCGAAATGAGCTCATCCAGGCTGTGCACAGTTACGCAGTAAAGCGCTGGTCGGGCGCTTGTGACAGTCACAGAGCTGTGCAGATGCAAACATTTAGAAAATCAGGCAAATATCTTTTCAGTTTAAGGCTTTATGTTCTAATACAACTGAAATCTAGTGAGCGCACACTATGGCACTGGTGACCTTGTTGGAAAGCAGCCTGCGTCGCTCTTTAACAAGCCGGCAAGTGAAATACTTTCACTTTCCATTAACGCCGCATTAAAAGCGTCTTTAGTCTCTGCAGAGCAAATGAAGACGACTACACACTGTAAGATCTATGTCAGACAATCACTGCATTGATTGAGATATATTAAAAGTGTCCTGTTGTTGACTTTGGACATTAGCCTGTTTCTTTTCTTTAATACACATTAGTTACTATTTGTTTTATAGCGATGTCCGACAGTGAGTCCATAAACAGAATGTCGCCAGTGAAACTAATCTTTCACTCAGCAGCTACCAGCTGTTATTTATTTTTGAGATGCACAGAGAGAGAGAGAGAGAGAGAGAGAGAGAGAGAGAGAGAGAGAGAGAGAGAGAGAGAGAGAGAGAGAGAGAGAGAGAGAGA
>NC_060160.1:29497843-29506247 GCF_021292245.1 Micropterus dolomieu | reverse complement strand
CAGTAAAGCGCTGGTCAGGCGCTTGTCACAGTCAGTGACAGAGCTGGGCAGATGCAAACATTTAGAAAATCAGGCAAATATCTTTTCAGTTTAAGGCTTTATGTTCTACTAATACAACTGAAATCTAGTGAGCGCACACTATGGCACTGGTGACCGTGTTGGAAAGCAGCCTGCGTCGCTCTTTAACAAGCCGGCAGAGCAAATGAAGACTAGCCTACACACTGTAAGATCTATGTCAGACGATCACTGCATTGATTGAGATATGTCCTGTTCTTGACTTTGGACATAAGCCTGTTTCTTTTCTTTAATACACATTGGTTACTATTTGTTTTATAGCGATGTCCAACAGTGAGCACTAATCTTTCACTCAGCAGCTACCAGCTGTTATTTATTTTTGAGATGCACAGAGAGAGAGAGAGAGAGAGAGAGAGAGAGAGAGAGAGAGAGAGAGAGAGAGAGAATATGGTGGATAAAATAGTCATGTTGGGTTTTACGTATGACGCACAGCTTCCTCTGTATGCAGGTTTACCTGCTTCAACAACGAGCTGCTTTCGTGTTACTGCCACAATAATTCTTTGCGCTGTGAAGATTATTTAGATGCTTCAGGAATAATCAGATTGTATATCTTTTTTGTGCAGGTCTTAGGTTTGCAAAGTGAAAAAGCCCAAAGTCCAGCCCAAAGGGAGTTCCCATCTCCCACAGAAAACGCTGCTCTGAACTGCCTAAAAACAGCTCATTTGTAGTCCAGCCTTTACTTCCCTTTCTTGTGACATCACAATGAAAATACGTGTCATAATGCTCACTGGGCGGCTAGTCCGACACGCCCTCAAAAACACCGGTGGAAAAACAGTGAGCTGCAGCACACAGCTCTCCTCTCCCTTCCAAACACTAGCTACCCTCCAGGCAGTCAGTGGGCATAAAGTTGTTACTGTGATGTAGAGACAGAGCTCAGTTATAACTTTATGGATGAAGATACTTTTGTTAAAGATTAATAACTCACCACTCTGAAACTCTTGCTCCAGTTCATGTTGCTAAGCTGGTCGGCAACATGTAGCCTACAGCTGAATCGAAGCTGTTTAGGATCTTTTCGCTGACCCGCCTTTCTCTGCTTCTGATTGGCTAGTAGTCCTTAACTAGGAACTGCACATGTGTAACTCCCAACAAAGATCATTTAGAGACAAGATGTATCACTCCATAGCTAAAACGAAGCCTTCAACACAGGGTGAAAAGAGGAGCTGCAGCAATGTGCAGTATGAAAAAAATATGGTGTTTTTTGAAAATGAAACCATGAAAAGCTGTTCTGGTACAACCCCTAAATAAGATTTTGAACCTGAAAATGAGCATAATACCACCTCTTTAAGATCAACAGATCTTTAGACCTTTGGATGTAAACGAAACTACTTCAGTAATAATGATAAAAAAAGAATGCCTCTCACAATCATCTGATTTAGCTGTGACAAACCTTTTATTTAGGAACAACAAATCCAGAATAAAGCGCAGTGGCACTGGGATGATTATTTGCAATGAATAAAATTATTTATAGTTAATCTTGCATTGCAGCTAAGGGACTCGTCTCAAGTAATTGGCTACAGTTATGTAATAATGTCACATATACTGGATATGAAGCTGGATCAAACGCAGCTATTCTTAAATGTTTAATGGGGTACAGAGGAGCACAGTATTTATTCATCATTCTTTAAGTTACACACATTACACAAGACCAATAAGGTAAGCAGAGAGTAGTAAAAAATCCACTTGTTATCCTGTAGTTCCACAGTAATATTTGGGCTGTGGGCTGTATTAAAGTATCCACTGTTCTCCTGTACTCTATAATCACACAGTGCCAACGAGCTATGTGCTGTTCTCCCATTCTCACTCTGTATTTACACATAAACAACAAAGCGTGTAAGGGGAAATATAAAAGGTTTATTCTATTAGTTTTGGTTTATTGTCTGTGTTGCTCTCCTACTTCTCCTTCTTCTTTTTACCCTCCTCTGACAAGATACCAGTGATGGCCACATCATGCTACCTCCTCTTTCTTCTTCGGAAAAAAAACAACACATCAAATAATTGTTACAGGTTGAGTGCAGCTAACTTTAAATTGACTCCACTGTCACGCATAAAACATGGCTTAATAACAATCACATTTAAAGTAGTTAATAATAACTATCAAGATTATTAGCTTAGCCTATGGCATTTTACATTACTGTCAGTCAAATTTGAAAGATTAAAAAAAACAAAAAAAAACTGACTTGACCTTTTGTGCTTTATAATCATATTGAGTAATTGAATATGTATATGAGCATGGCCTGGATGAGTCACCAACACTGAATTTAGAAATGGTTGTTAGGGACTCCATCTGTGTCACTATAAGGCAAGCGGCCAAGAGCTTCTTTGAAATTGCCCGTGTTTGTATTAGAACTAAGGTTGGATTGGTTAAGGTGGTGTTAGAGTAGGTGTCGATGAGGGGCCCAATTTGAAAAATGTTGTCCCCCTGCCCGTAATTCCTAATGGTGGGCCTGTCCCGAACTGTTTGTCATGTAGTTTCAAATGATTTAGTTCATAAAATAGTTGTTTACATGTGGTTTTGTAACAAGCTAACAGAATAGTTTGACAGTCCCTGGATTTGGTGCTTTGTACTCACCTTGTACTACCCAGCATTAGGCTACTATTACCAGGGGAGGTCTGCTGATTGTAATTTTCACCACAGGGCCACATAATTCTGTTCTTTACACTTGCCTGGGTGGGTTTAGCACTGCAGGATAACATTGGTAATGTAATCTAGCACATTACATTATGTATTATTTGTATCTGCTATCAATTGCAAGAAGGTGAATAATTTGTGTCAGATTACAGAATATGGCTGCTGTGTAGTGATGATCTCACTCAAACGTTATTGATGATAAACCTGGCTGAATGTAGGAGTATCCGACATCAAACTGTGAACTGTCTTCACCAAGGTGTTTTGACCATGGTATCCAAAACGTTGTTTTCATAACATGCTGTGCAACGTGATGTAAACAAACTATGCATAAAAAAGCATTCATCTGCCATCATATTATCATGTCAAACCTCTCATACTCGTTCGCATCACACAGCTTGTTCATAAGATGCATGTAAGCTGGTCCAACGTAATAACCAGCGTAATAACCAGCAAACAACTAACGTTAGGTACAGTCATTGTTTGCTAACAGCTGTAAGCATGACCTAGCTAACGCTAATTTAGTGTTTAGCTAGTGACGTTTGTTAGTACCAGACAAAAAGACGACATCTAACGTTATATGTTTACAAACTGAAAATGGAAATATTGTTCGCAATGTCTGCCATCGTGTTCCTTTTTCTGGTCAACACCATGTAGCATGTATTTGTTGTATTGTACTGCATACAAGGAGACCTATTATACTGCTTTTCCAGCCCTATATTGTAGTTCTGTGACTCCTGTATGGCAGCTTTGCATGATTCAAAGTTCAAAAAAATTATTCTCTGTCTTATACTGATTCTTCATGAAGGCCTTCTTTTCAGTCTCTGTCTGAAACAAACAGTAGATGCTCCTGTCTCTGTCCACCACACCTTAAAGCTCTGTCTTCTGATTGGCCAAGACCTGAAGCATGTTACCAGGCTGTTGTTGTTGCTGGGCGGTACAGGCAGACTGAGCGTTGCTGTGCCGTTGCTGTGGGAGCAAATGACCATATGTAACACTGGATCCGTCTAGCTCGTTATGTCATAGAACGGAGCCATTGGTAGAAAAAGCAGTTCAAAACAACAACAGTGTACAGGACAGTAGGAAATCAGAGGTTTTTGCTCACAGGGATTTCTTTTAAATATTTAACCTCATTATTTGAAGCTTTGGCCATGTTTAACATGAACATCCAACACTGAAACTTTGTAGATAGTCATAAAATGAGGAAAAGCATAATAGGTCTCCTTTAACCTTATCGGTCCATTGGGTTAAAGCTAGCTTGACTTACAGCTATTGATGGGACGCTCCAGTGTCTCCACTTTGACATCCTTCCAAAATTATAGATTTGTATTAAAATTAGATTTGTGTATGTGTGTGTGTGTTATTATTATTGTTTTTTTTTTCACTTATTTATTTGCTCAATGTCCCGCCCACAGCACATCTGATTAGTTACACATAGCGAATAATAGCTTATATATCAACACTTTGCTCCGGTGAGCAGCAGAGCTGTGACGAGACTGCAGCCAATATTACTGAAGGTGCAATAAAATCTGAAGATCTTTTCTATGATGACAAGCATAGAAACAGTTACACCAGTCTGACCATGCCCAAGGTCACGGCTAAGGGGTTTCACTCTGACACTCTTGAAAGTGACGGCTTTTAAATCAGTTGCTCTTCCCTTACCCACTCGCTGCGCTTAAACACAGCATGCATCCGTCTTCTCTTTATTTTCATTGATCGCGATGTAAAGTCATATATTTACTACTTTAAAAAGTAACTAACTTTTTATCAGACTATGATGGTTAAACTTTGCAATCAATCCACATTTCACTTGTGTGCCAGTGAGGTGGAGGGGGTATTTTTATGACAAAAAAAACTTTTGAAAACATCCCTCCACTGTTTTCTCACAAATTGCCTCATAAACAGATAACATGAACTAACGCTGGTGTAGAGGATAGTAATCTCAGTCACTGAAAGCTATTTATGGTCACAGTATTATGAATGTTTTGCATTTAGTAGTCCTCTTCTTTGTCTTTGGCTGTTTTCAGAACTCAGGTATTGAGAAGGCCTTCCTGTTTGATGTGGTCAGTAAGATTTACATTGCCACAGACAGCAGTCCAGTGGACATGCAGACATATGAACTGTGTTGTGACATGATCGATGTGGTCATTGACATCTCCTGCATCTATGGGTAAGTCAATGGACTCTGTCAACAAGCCATAATATAACCAGCCCATCAAGGGGATTATACAAACTTCTGCAATTTCACATAACCTAAACATTGTTGCAACTCTATCAGAAATAGTGTAGTTCACTTCCTACATGTGAAAAGAATGGGATCCATAAGAAAATGGAAAGTCAAGATCTGATTGGTAATTGTAGGTAGTTGTTGTTGGTCTTCAGTACCATGTTGGTGCTGACAAATTGCTATAGGCTGCCAATTAATGATCATGTAATACATTGGACAAATGTTGTGTTTTAGAAATGTCAGACAATTGGTAATTCCAACTTCTAACAATAACAAAACTATGCCCTTCAAATCTAATTTACAAATGAGGTTTCTCAACCAGTTTTCTGAGCTGTACGTATCTGATGTGATGCCACCATGGCAATATTTCTGAACATGTTTCTAAACATGCCTTCTATTTTATTTTCTACATCTGTAAAAGGCTATAGTTATACCTATATATTAAGTGAATAGTTAATCATCTACAGCTCCCCTCAGTTTAAAGGTTTAGTGTGTAATTTTTAGTGGCATCTAGTGGTGAGGGAATTGCAACCAGTGGCTCATGGTGCATTCACATGCTTCTCGGATGGTCCCATTTCCCAAGTTGTGAGGTTATTCTTCCAACTTCAGTGTGTGTTCATGTGCTCTTAAATTAGAATGTGGAATCATCATGGACACTACTACAAAAATGTGTTGGATTAGCATTATCAGAGCTTATAAACAACACGCTGACATCTAGTTCACTCTACATGGACAGCAAACTAACCGTAATAACCATTTTACAAACTGCATGTTTGATTTTGCATGAATCACAGTTCTGTATACTTCTTAATGTCCCGTGTACAGTTTATTTCTCTTTTTGCAATAAAGATTCAAGGAAGAAAAGATTGTGATTGTTCCGACACCACATAAATCAATCAAGTCAATGCTCACCCCTCCCTTTCCGAGTGCACTGGAGAAGTGGCCGACACGCTCTCTCAGCTCTTGTGCTAAATAATATGTGTGGTCCTCCATTTGTCAAAAATTCTTTTCTTTCTTCTAATAAACCAGACTACTACTACTACTACTACTAATGTTACTTGTTCTTATTCTTCTTTGTATGTATTCAACGTAGTGACGAAATGTGCTCTGTAGAGCCGTTTGTCCGTTAGGATTACTGTAGAAACATGTTGGCGTAACATGGCGACCTGTGGTAGAAATGGCTCATTCTAAGGTAATAAAAACATAACGGTTCATTATGTAAGGTCTTTATACACCACTGAAAACATAGTTATGGATATTATATTGCATCTGTAACAAAGCATAATGTCGCTTATCCCCAGCACTCCTACATATACTTATGACATTTCTTTAATAATTTTTTAAAGTTTAGGGATCCATGTTAAAAAATTTAAATATACAAATATCCAATATTTTTAATTTCAATTATCAATATTGTTATCCATCTCAAAAATCCGGTATCTGTTGGGGTCTTCTGAGATGAAATCTTGTTAAGCAGTGTGTGTCACGGATTTGTATGGTGAAGCAGGTAGTAGGTTGGAGGACCCAAATGCAGGACACGAAAGCCAGCAGGAACAGTTCAGAAGGGTTTTAATACACAAACAAAAGACGAGCACACTTACAAACAGAGTGGCTGATTGACTGAGTCCAAAAACAAAGGCTGTCCAACAGAAATCCAAAAGGGTGAAAACCAGAATCCAAAAATGAGCAGGGTAACAGGGAGACACGGCGAGTACGGCTGAAGACACGAGAACAAACTGCTACACAGGGTGACAACATACAATGACCCAACAAAGACAAGACAGAAACACCAGGTATATATATACACACAGGGACTAACGAGCAGGGCGGGAGCAACACAGGTGACAGACATGAGGCTAATGAGGCACAGGCAGGGAGAGAGAGCAGGGGAAAACAGAGACAGACATGCAGAGGGATAACTGGGGTAACAGACATGACAAGGGTTACCAAACACTAGACGACAGACAAGACAGACCCCCAAAACCCAACATACTATAAGGAAGATACTAACTAAAAAGTGCAACACAAAGAATGGCTGTCCGGCAGAGTGTGACAGTGTGTGCCTTAATTATACACACCTTGATAGTCTTAATGGGTCATTCTCAGGAAACCAATGATACACAATGGCCAACTTTTCAATATAAAAGTAAAAACATTTTGAGCTGAAATTCTCATTACTGCTATGCGTCCACATTCATTTGAATGGATGTTCGATTGATTTTTTAGATTGAATAAACTCAAAGATCATCAATAAAACAAATTGCATATTGTTTATTCAATTCAATTTTATTTATATAGCGCCAAATCACAACAACAGTTATCTCACAGCGCTTTTCATAAAAGAGCAGGTCTAGACCGTACTCTATGATGCTATTTACAGAAGCCCAACAGTTCCCACCAAGAGCAAGCACTAGGCGACAGAGGCAAGGAAAAACTTCCTTTTAAGAGGCAGAAACCTCGAGCAGAACCATGGCTCAGGGTGGGCGGCCATCTGCCTCGACCGGTTGGGGTGAAGGAGAGAGAGGGAGAGAGAGAGCGAGAGAGAGGGCAGGAGAGGAACAGAGAGAAAAAGAGGGATGGAAGGAGAGAGGGAGGGGAGGGAGGCAGCCTACACAATATACACACACAGAGGTACAGACAGTAAAGGTGATGTTGCTATAGACTAAATGAAAAAATGGTACAGATATTTATAGTAGTGTTAATTATTATAATAACAATAATAGGACTAGTAACAATAGTCGTTGCAGCAGAGGGTGTCGAGCAGGAACACGGGGGCAGCAGGTGACCCGCAACCACAGATCCAGACTCCACAGCTCCAGAGCCAGAAACACCTGCAGGGAGTGATAGGAGGAGAGAGGAGAGGGACGAGAAAGCACAAGACTACCGGAAAGGGGAGAAGTTGTGTTAGTAACATGCAATAATGGGATGAGGTTGCATGCAGAGGGAGAGAAAGTAGAGGAGAGAGGAGCTCAGTGCATTATAGGAAATCCCCTGGCAGTCTAGGCCTATAGCAGCATAACTAAGGGATGGTTCAGGACTTACCTGAGCCAGCCCTAACTATAAGCTTTATCAAAGAGGAAAGTCTTAAGCCTACTCTTAAATGTGGAGATGGTGTCTGCCTCCTGAACCCAAAATGGAACCTGGTTCCACAGGAGAGGAGCTTGATAGCTGAACGCTCTGGCTCCTAGTCTACTTTTGGAGACTCTAGGAACCAAAAGTAACCCTGCATTCTGGGAGCGCAGTGCTCTGGTGGGGTAGTAAGGTACTATGAGTTCTTTAAGATAAGATGGTGCCTGACCATTAAGAGCTTTGTAGGTAAGAAGAATGATTTTAAATTCTATTCTGGATTTTACTGGAAGCCAATGCAAAGAAGCTACAACAGGAGAAATATGATCTCTTTTCCTGGTTCCTGTCAGAACACGTGCTGCAGCATTATGGATCAGCTGAAGAGTCTTAACAGACTTTTTCGAGCAGCC
>NC_060160.1:29495904-29497743 GCF_021292245.1 Micropterus dolomieu | reverse complement strand
CACACCGACTCAACATTAATCTTAGTGACCTCCGATTGGCGTAACCGGGAGTCATTACCGCTGACGTGAATAACAATCTTACTGTATTTACGTTTATCCTTAGCCAGCAGTTTCAAATAAGACTCAATGTCGCCCGCTCTGGCCCCAGGGATGCACTTAACTATGGCCGCTGGCTTCGCTAACTTCACGTTTCTCAAAATGGAGCTGCCAATGATCAGAGTTGGTTTCTCAGCGGGTGTGTCGCTGAGTGGGGAAAATCTGTTAGAAACGTGAACAGGTTGATGGTGCCCCGTGGACTTTGAATGCTTACGACTATTCCTCCTTCGGACAGTCACCCAGCCCCCCCTTCCTGGCTGCACAGGGGATGCCGGGGGACGGCTACCAGAGGCACGTACCATTACCGCTAAAGGAGGCAGAGGAGTAACTGAACATCTGACACACCGAGCAGGAGAAAGTAGGAGAGAGAGAGGGAGGAGGAGAAGCCATCGCTAGCTGCTAAGCTAAAGTCGCTAGCGGCTAAGCTAAAGTACTGTAGCGTCAGTTACCAAAACTTTAGAACAACTATGAGATTGAACAGCAGTCACTAAAAGATGGAAAGAAGTGTGAGTGCTTAGGCAAAATTACTGTAAAGAATAAGTGTTTAGCGGACAGTTGGCTGCTGTAATCTAACAAATGTAACTGTTATTTAGCGAGAGCAGCGCAACACGGTACCAACACACAGGCACTGGAAACGGAAATGAGTCGACACGCTTACCGCAATACGTCAGCAGTACGTCAGCCAAGACCAGTTTGCTCTACCATGCAAAGGTTTGGGCACATGTGAGGGACTAGACATTAATGGAACACTATAACAAGAATTGTTATAATTATTACTTCTGCATCTTAAGTCACTCCCGAAACACACATCTCCAAACAAAAAATCATTTGCCAGCTCAGCCCCTTTAAGAACAGTGGTTGCCTTCTGTGCACTCACATACAGTATCTCACAAAAGTGAGCACACCCTCAAAATAACACATCACACAGCCATTAATGTCTAAATTGCGCCCAAAGTGTCAATATTTTGTGGCCACCATTATTTTCCAGCACTGCCATAACCTTCTTGGGCATGGAGTTCACCAGAGCTTCACAGGTTGCCACTGGAGTCCTCTTCCACTCCTCCATGACAACATCACGGAGCTGGTGGATGTTAGAGACCTTGTGCTCCTCCACCTTCTGTTTGAGGATGCCCCACATATGCTCAATAGTATTTAGGTCTGGAGACATGCTCGGCCAGTCAATCACCTTTACCCTCAGCTTCTTTAGCAAGGCAGTGGTCGTCTTGGAGGTGTGTTTGGGGTCGTTATGTTGGAATACTGCCCTGCGGCCCAGTCTCTAGAGGGAGGGGATCCTGCTTTGCTTCAGTATGTCACAGTACATGTTGGCATTCATGGTTCCCTCAATGAACTGTAGCTCCAGACCATGACTCCTACCACCATGGTTGGCTGTAGGCAAGACACACTTTGTACTCCTGGTTGCCGCCACACACGCTTAACACCATCTGAACCAATTAAGTTTATCTTGGTCCCGTCAGACCACAGGACGTGGTTCCAGTAATCCATGTCCTTAGTCTGCTTGTCTTCAGCAAACTGTTTGCAGGCTTTTCTTAGAAGCCTCTTCTAAGATGATGCACGACAGCTATGCAAACCAATTTGATGCAGTGTGCATGTTCTGAGCACTGACAGGCTGACCCCCCACCCCTTCAACCTCTGCAGCAATGCTGACAGCACTCATACGTCTGTTTCCCAAAGACAACCTCTGGATATGACGCTGAGCACGTGCACTCAGCTTCTTTGGTCGAC
>NC_060160.1:29467769-29495884 GCF_021292245.1 Micropterus dolomieu | reverse complement strand
CTTTGGGGGTGCTTTTCAGCCAAGGGGACGGGACAACTCCATCGTATTGAGGGGAGGATGGACGGGGCCATGTATCGTGGAACTCTGGACCAACATCTCCTTCCCTCAGTGAGAGAGCTGAAGATGGGTCGAGGATGGGTGTTTCAGCATGACAACGACCCTAAGCACACCGCCAAAGCAACAAAAGAGTGGCTGAAGAAGCACATCAAGGTTCTGGAGTGGCCTAGCCAGTCTCCAGACCTGAATCCAATTGAAAATCTTTGGAGGGAGCTTAAAATTCGAGTTGCCAGGCGACAACCTCGGAACCTGAATGATTTGGAGGCTGTCTGCAGGGAGGAGTGGGCCAACATCCCTGCCGAAATGTGCACAAACCTTGTCACCAACTATAAAAACCGTTTGACATCGGTGCTGGCCAATAATGGCTTTTCTACAAAATATTAACATGCTGTTTGTCCAGGGGGTCAAATACTTGTTTTTCCTCATCAGATGGTTATCAATTTTAATAAATTCATATGATGTGATTTTCTGGAATTTTCTTTGGGATTCTGTCTTTCACTGTTAGAATGTTCATATGATTAAAATTATAGATCGTTGCATTCTTTGTAAGTGGGCAAACCTGCAAAATCAGCAAGGGGTCAAATACTTATTTCCCCCACTGTATATATATATATATCTCCTTATTTACCCTTCACTTGTCTTCATCTTTGTTAGTAAATAAATATTCCACTTTAATCACTGGAACGGTGTGTGTGTGTGCTGTTTGTGATCCAGGTCCCTGCAGGAGAATTCTTCTCCTTATATTTGAGACTCATTGATTGATCACTAACTAATTGTGTTCATTGTAATACTATACCCAAGGATTCCTAGACCTTTGGGCAATTAATTTATGCTGGGCGCTGCACTGAATTTTAATGAGTGCATATGAAATTAGTATGTCCAAGTATTAATATGAATAATCTCAGAAACACATTGAAGGTTCACTACACAGCAGAGTTTGTGAAGGATGAGGCTTTTTGCCATCCAGCCTGCTCCTGGATGTAGGGGGACTGGGCGCACATTCAAGAATGCAACATTCAGCCCAATGTGAGCAGAAGAGGCTGTGCTGCTCTTGCTCAGACAATGGAGAGTCAACAGAGCAAAGTGGGAGAAGCTTCTCTGAACTCTCCTTGACACATTGCAGTTTGCTGTTCAGCATGGTAATTTCTGGGGAATCCCTCACATAGGGCACATAGTACCTAAACTCGAAACCCGATTAATTGAACATTTCACCTCGATGATGATTATTGAACAATTTTTTTTGTTTTTGAATGTTGGTTTTTTTCCCCTCATATTTCAGTGACAAGGTTTGTACTGTATATATGCTCAACTATTATTCAACTTAATTTCAATAGGCCTACCAAACTATAGGCTCATAATACTCAGCCTCACATAAGAAAAATTAAACCCATTTATCTGAACGGCTGAGACAGGCTGTGTGAAACAGACTTGGGAGCAAATAAAAATAAGGCCTATAAAAATCATTTCTAAGTAGTAAGTAGACTTACTGTCACATCCTAAAAACCTACAACAGTAGCCTACAAGACATTAGTAGCCGACTCCAGTCAGTCTCTGTAGGATGATATCGCTATACAAAAGTTTCTTCGCATCCCCACAGCAAACATAAAGCAGCCTATAAAACGGTCTGTGGGATAGTGATGTCATTTCCCAACAGAGCTGATGGGTCAGTAGGCCATGTTTTTATAGAGTTGATCTCTTATCTGGAACATAACCTGCTCCGGAGCAGGTTAGCTGTTCACCATAAGTTTCCATGGTGATGTACCCAGGGTTAATCCTGAAGTTACCTGGATAAACTCAAATCCTGCTTCGCGGTACAGGCCCCTGGACTGACACTAAACTAGGAAGAGATACAAAACACAAACCAGGACATGGCCAAAAACAGAAATTACAGAACCCCAACCAGAAAACGACCACGGACCAGGACGAATGAAATAGAACATAACTGGATAACCAGAGCTGTAAACAGATCACAGAACTAAGACTACAACACAGAGCCAGGACTACACACTAAGACATCAACTAGGACATGACAGGGGATGAGCAGGGACGGTGAAAACAGAACTAGACAAGACATAAAATCATCTCAGGAATAAACAAGGCAGAAGAGTAGAAACACAGGACATGAATTTTATACTGTACATGAAAATAATGCACATTCACCAGCCAATCTGAATCAAGTTATAAACCATGATATAAATGCTATATAATCTGGCAGAACGCAGTACCAATAACATGCTCGAGCTCACCCCAATAATGTTAACTGTACAGAGAAACCTGCATGCCAATGAGGTGGGTGTGTATGCGTGGGTATGAATGTGTGTGTGAGTGTGTGAGAGAGCGCTGTGTGGGAAGTGTAATGTGGGAATGGTCAGCTCAGGGATTCCAGTACAGTAATGTAGAAGGAACTGCTCTCCCTCTCTCCTCGTGTCATTGTGTGTTATGTAACAGCCTCCAGGCCATTGTTTTAAAGTGCTAGCTGCTCTTCCAGCTTTCATGCAGAAAATCACAGCCACTCATCAGACGGCTTAGGCCATGCATCTTTTGAGAGGCATAGGAAAAGCTCAGTTTAGCACCAATGAGCAGAGATGAAGCCCTCATGCAGCTTACATGTACAAGGCCTGTGACCATTTTTAAGTGTGCGAGTTAAAATTTTTACGTGGTTGCATTTGATTTTGTGCAAGGTGGTGGTTCGCGCGTCTCTACAGCGTGGCTATTTTACTCGCAAATGCCCCTAAAGTGCGAGCACACTGTTTGACCCATTATTTCACCATGCTCTTCCCCTTACACTGATTCTCTTTACACTACATCTTATATGTTAAAGTAATTCTGACATTAAAGAATATTTTCAAGCGGCTCCTGGTATCTCTACTGTTGCTAGTGCGTACAGAGTCAAGGGCTACTGTGCTGAATCAAGTGGGCATGTGCAAGAGATTTGCAAATAAGGGTTAGCATATAGACATGACCGTTAAAGTAGCCCAGCTTATGCTGCCTCCACCATGCCTGCAGGAAATGAAAGCCCAACGTTTCATAGCCTGTCAGACCTCTACATGCACTGCAACTTTTCCTCAGAATGGATGTTTCCAGTGCGGCTTCATTTACAAGGAACAACTCAGTGAAATCATTCAAAACACAAACTACTTGTGTTTGTTCGCCTTTAATTACTTAATGCCACACTAATTACAACCTACTACATCTGTGGTATGATGTTAAACATGTGTTTTCTTACGGTATAAATGATCTTATCGTCATCACTGACTAGCAGGCCTTGTATACTTTGTCTGCTGTTACACTACACCTCTAGTAGCATAATATAAAGTGTTGGTTTGAATGTATCAGGAGATGTGTAATTCTTGCCAGCAACAGGCTTTGGATTAACTGGGTTAGAGCTGAACAAAGCTTTTCATTCTCACCACACTCATCAAATCAATTACTTCCACTTTAAAGACCAATTGTTGTTCCTTTGATCCTCTAATCTTTGTAAAGGCCTGATTGGCAAACTGGCAACACTTACTGTATATTAGATATTCCCACATGATTCCCAAATTCACACCAGCTCAGCAGCACAAGCCCTATATTCCAAACCTGTGGCTCATTATTTAAATGCAGGCCTGTGTGTTTGTGCTCCAGCCTGGTCTGCAATGTGTACAACAATATTTTTGTACCAAAATACTTTTATTAATACAACATATCATTGCTTTTCTGGGTTAATGTGGTTGGTTTATGTGCGAATAACTGGTTATAGGTAGACAATGTGACCTCATGCCAGAGTAAAGTTTAATATCTGAAAATGTTATACTGATCTCATCAACAACATCAACAGTGAACATCAGGTACTGGAAATATTCCATCAAAATCAAGCCACAACGTGGGCTTCTTTCAACGTGCTCCTGCTGTCATGCAGGAATAAATCCACTGGAGATGCACAGAGAACAAGTTCTGCATCCACGGGTCCACAAAACAGATCAGAATATACGGTAACTACACAGCAAGGAGGGTTGTTAGTAAGGAGCCCATCACTGATTATCATCAACTAGCTGTTCAGCTCACAATTCAATGCTCAGATGCTCATACAGCCAGAGATGGGCAAAGATACAGCAATTTATCTCTTGTTACAAAATCCAAAATACCCCTCAAATAACAGACAGGGCTGTTGAGATACAACCACTACAATTAGTAGCCTATCTAGCTGCCTCAGAACAACTAACTTTTTAAATATTTCTGGTGTTAACCGCCTCCTGTGCGGTTGGAACATTATTCCTGCAGATGAAATCAGTCTCTCAAGCAGAGCTTAAGAGTTTCATGAATCATGGACAAAGTATTTTGAGAATACAAATTGACTCCATTCTAAAGTATCTTGTTACCAATTACATTTGATTTTTTTCAGCCCTGTCAAATACAAATTACAAAATACGTGATGGTAATTGAAATATGCAGTTCAAATACAAGTAACAGAAATAGGGGAGACCGGGTATGGTTGTAAAATGGAGAGAGTTATAACGTCATGACATCATTTCAGTATTTACCTACTTCCTCCCCAATCACTCATGGTGGCTGTCAAGGCTGGAAACCAGCACATTCAGAATGGAGAAAAAAATTATTTGGAGGTACGGTAAGGTACATTTTTTGACCAAGACTTTATTTTGTTTAGTATCTATACTATCGCAGATAGTAGAGTACTGGCAGCTTGTGAGTGCCAGTACCAGTACTGCATACTGATGAGTACTGGTACTCTTCAAGCACTGACTGTGACTCTGATTAAGAATATAAGCACATTGACACACTCACACACTTACACACACGGTTTTTTTGTTAAACCTAAAGATTTTCTTTAATTAGGTTCGTTGTAGTAGTGTTTAGTTAGTATACTCTTTAGTAAGTTTGTTCTAGTAGACCAATTTACACACACAAACACACATGTTCAAGTCAATCATAGTGTGTTCAAGACAGAGGGAAACATTGTTCTTTTCTTTCAATAGACCTGTTTTGAAACATATCATATGGTGTGGCATCTGTTTGTGCTTCTTATGTCTTATTGTTTCAGGTTACCCCCGCATGTGTTACTACCTACCCTGATACTGGGGTAGGTTGTAGTAAACAAATGCGGGTACTTTGTATTAGAGCCCGGCTGATTTATCGTTGGCCGATATGAGCTATTTGCAGATAAACTATTGAATGAACGAATTGAAAGAATGAACAGAGAGTCAGATCCTTCTCTCATGTCATGAGTGTTGCATAGTTTGTCCACAAGAGGGCGCTCTGCAGCTCTCTGAAAACAACACTGCTGCACCACAAAACAATCAGCTGACCAGTCTAGGGAGCATGCAGAAACAATAATTGAGAGAGTGGCTGTGTTACAGATCAGTCAGTCACGTTAAAGACTTAAATAATCACTTCTCCTATCCTGAAAACTTTCATGACTTGCTAACCCTCCCATTTGTCATTGCCCTCTCCCGGTTTTCTCCTGGGTCACAGCAGCATGTTAAATGTTACAGTAGGTGAGTGGTGGAGGCTATGCTGTTGACAAACGTGATTGTAGATTTATTTCAGAGTGTGGCAGTTCTAGTGAGCAGTCCTTTTATTTCTCCCAAGTTCATCACTTCTGAATATTTTTAACATCACTTACAGCAGCTAACGCTGCCCATTGCTAAAATAGATTCCCACAAAGGCTAATGCCATGTTTATCAGTGGCAGAGCACTAATATTAACAGTTAAACTAAAGTGTTTAACTTATCCTCAATATATCTGCGAGCCTCGTGTCTGTAGTTACACTCAGTGTGTCAGAAACTATTAAACCAGAGGGGACGTGAGCTGAACAAGTCTCTAACACTCATTGTAGACAGTCATGTAGTATTAAATGCATTCAAGAGCAGCGTTTCCTCTGGGTCACTGTATCATGGATGGTGATTCATAAATTCTTGTAGCTTTGGCTAGCGTGCTGGTAAAGGGATAAGCTAATGTGAATATGCTATGTTGAAAAGTCATTCTACCGCATGACAAAAACATACTGCCTATGTAGGAGAGCCCTGTTTATCATCATAATATAATAATTGCAATGACATGAGTAACATATGGTATTATTATTATTGGTATACCAGATGTATATTTGTATTTTTTTTATTTATAGTTTGTTTGGCAGCTCCACACAACAGACTACGTACTAATATATATATATATAAAAAATTCTGTGATGTTATAACATAACACATAATCTTAATAATCTTTGATTATGTTGTGTGTTTCTGAAAAGAAGGGAAAAAAGAATATCAGTCAATATATCTGCATATCGGATTTTAAAATCCTCAAATATCGATATCGGCCTTAAAAATCCCTTATCGGTTGGCACTAATTTGTATACAAGTTTGAGAAGTCTAGCTAAAAAAAAAAAAAAAAAAAAACTCAGCGAGCTTTTTGTTGCTGAAGCTAAAAGTGTTTCAACCATACGGGTTCTCCCCAGCTCTGCATACATACTTGTTACTGGGAGCAACACGATCACCCCTTCTCTGGGGAATGTTTAGAGGAATTCTTGAAACCATATTTTGAGACAGAGCTGGACACCACAAGAAAATCAAAATATGGAGTAATTCGAACACCACAGATTTACTAAACTGGTAGAGAGTAGGGCTGCAACTAACGATTATTTTCATTATTGATTAATTTGTCAATCATTTCCACGATTAGTTAAAAGAAGTCAAGTCAAGTGTTTCCCAAAGCCCAAGATGTTGTCCTCAAATGTCTTGTTTTGTCTACAACCCACTGTCAAAGGGAAAAAGCCAGAAAATACTCACATTTAAATGGAATCAGAGAATTTGGAGATTTTTTCATAAAAAAAAAAGATTGATGATTATCACAATAGTTAGCCTTTAATATAATAGTTACAACTAATCGATTAATTGACTAATCGTTGCAGCTCACAGTAATAACTTAATGTCACAAGCCTTTCAAAGCTTCCACAGACAAACAGCCTCCTGCTGCAGAGGTAAAATGGACAGAAATCCATAAAATGTTCAAATTGCTTGTTTTGTCACAATCTCAACACATTGTCATAAATGATAGATTTCTTGATAAATCATTATCAAACCTGTTGCCCAGTAGACTCATTTTCTCAGTCAGCTAATCACAATGAAACGACTGAAAACGAAGGTCTTGTCCACACACTCAGAGGCTACCGTGACAGGCTGGGGTAAAGACTTTACACGCTTTGCTCTACACACAACAGGACAGTTGTGATAAGCCTACTGTGTGGAAGGTTCTATGTTCCCACCACAGGTGTGGGCTTCAGTAGGCCTACAGACTCTGATGGGTGTGTGGTAGAAAGCAGACCTGTTTGAGAGCTCGATCCGGAAAGTTTGGGACTCTGTGGGCTGCTGTGAATGTTAAAAAACAAAACACTATCCAAAGTAAAAATAAAAAACAACGAAAGCAAACGATTGAGAGTCACTCGCAGCCCACAGCTGTTCTAAACTCGTCGGGATGCTCCTACCTTGCAGGTTCTGCACTCGCATGTCGCTGATCTGTCCGATAAATTCCTCCCGCTCGAACCAGTCTTCCCATTCGTGTCCAGCCATTTGGAGCCGCGCGGAGTGCTGCAGAGGTCCTGGGCAGGATTACTCACAAAGCTCCCGGCTGGAGGAGGAGAAGCTGCTGCGGCGGACACGGTCTATTGTCCGGCCATGCAAGCCGGGTGCACAGGCGGAGATAACGGGAGGTTCAGTCACCGGCCGGACAGCGCTGCTGTTTACTGCGGGGTTCCTGTCGTCACAGCGCAGCGGCGGGAGTTTCGCCGTGAGAACAGCCGTGCAGATGCGCGGAGAGCAGCGGAGGAAGAGGCTGCAGCAGGCTACCTGGTTGGTATTTCCGAGGTGGGATGGAGCTGATCCAGTGCCCGCCCACCTCTCCCTCTCTTTCTGTGACATCATTCCTACTTCCAACTTCCGACTTCCGAGGTAGGCTAAACGGAACGCAGCATTTGCCACCACTTCATTGCAGCAGCATATGGAGGTAACTGGAACAACACATCAATATCACTAAAATAAAATGAATTAACCTGGAAACATGTATGTACAAGTGCAAATGTAAATAGGGCAGACGATTAGCTGAGATAAACATATAAACAATGACCAAAAATGAGCTTTTCATTTGCTTGTCCTCTAGAGAAACGGGTCCTCCTTCTGTAAAGAGAATGAAGTGTTTGAAAAGCGGGAACAGGAAAACTTTGTCCTAGCTATAAGTTAAATCTTGTGTTCATCAATGAAACATACATTAACATGAATATGTCACATATGGCCTACACATGTTGTAGAATGTGAAAGTCCAGTCATAACCTTGGAACAGGGGTAGACTGAGGCAAAGAAATGGCCCTGGAATTTGTGCCCGGACAATGATAACAGCCAATAAGATGCGCTGTGATTGACATGTGATGGGAATTGTCATGGTGTGGGTTTTTGTTTTAGTTTTGTTGCCAAGCTTGTCTCTTGTGTTCATTTTCTGCCTCTGTGTCATGACATCATGTGATTGTTCATTCGTCATGTTTCCTGTTTTGCCTTGTAGTTTGTCTGCCACAGTTTTTTGTGCTGCTTTTATAGTATCTCAGAAAAGTGAGTACACCCCTCACATTTTTGTAAATATATGTGACAACACTGAAGAAGTGACACTTTGCTACAATGTAAAGTAGTGAGTGTACAGCTTGTTTACAGTGTAAATTTGCTGTCCCCTCAAAATAACACATCACACAGCCATTAATGTCCAAACCGCTGGCAACAAAAGTGTGTGGCCACCATTATTTTCCAGCACTGCCTTAACCGTCTTGGGCATGGAGTTCAGAGCTTCACAGGTTGCCACTGGAGTCCTCTTCCACTCCTCCATGACAACATCACGGAGCTGGTGGGGTGGTGATGGCGCAATGGGTAAGATGCCTGCCTTTGGTGTGAGAGACCTGGGTTCAGTCCCCCACTGTGACCCATCCACCATTGCTGCCAGACACGCTTAACACCATCTGAACCAATTAAGTTTATCTTGGTCCCGTCAGACCACAGGACGTGGTTCCAGTAATCCATGTCCTTAGTCTGCTTGTCTTCAGCAAACTGTTTGCAGGCTTTTCTTAGAAGCCTCTTCTAAGATGATGCACGACAGCTATGCAAACCAATTTGATGCAGTGTGCATGTTCTGAGCACTGACAGGCTGACCCCCCACCCCTTCAACCTCTGCAGCAATGCTGACAGCACTCATACGTCTGTTTCCCAAAGACAACCTCTGGATATGACGCTGAGCACGTGCACTCAGCTTCTTTGGTCGACCATGGCGAGGCCTGTTCTGAGTGGAACCTGTCCTGTTGAACCGCTGTATGGTCTGGACCACCGTGCTGCAGCTCACTTTCAGGATCTTGGCAGTCTTCTTATAGCCTGGGCCATCTTTATGTAGAGCAGCAATTCTTTTTTTCAGATCCTCAGAGAGTTCTTTTCCATGAGGTGCCATGTTGAACTTCCAGTGACCAGTATGAGGGAGTGTGAGAGCGAGAACACCAAATTTAACACAACTGCTCCCCATTCATACCTTGTAACACTAACGAGTCACATGACACCGGGGAGGGAAAATGGCTAATTTGGACATTTTCTCTTACTCACTTTTGTTGCCAGCGGTTTGGACATTAATGGCTGTGTGATGTGTTATTTTGAGGGGACAGCAAATTTACACTGTAAACAAGCTGTACACTCACTACTTTACATTGTAGCAAAGAGTCACTTCTTCAGTGTTACAGTGTTAGTGTTTTACAAAAATGTGAGGAGTACACTCTTGTGAAATACTGTAGGTGGCAACGCGCTGAGGAATGGAATTTTTGAACTACTCCAAAACATTTAATTCACACAGACCCTCAAATGTGTGAACATTAGCAGCAAAGCACTACCGAATAAAATGAGACAATACAAGCATGTTCCACGTGTGTTTGTCTATCGCCCTTTTCTCAGTTTCTAAATTTCTAAATTTCTGACGATAAGCCTCAGGGAACAACTCATATGCATTTAGGATCACTAACACTTAATGCTGAATAATGCTTTCTGGGCTCTACAAGTCAGGATGCACTGCAGCAGTAGAATCCTGTCAGCATCCGGCCAATTTTTCACATCCGCAGCTCACTCAAAGAGATTAAAGAATGTGTCCAGGTCCTTCTCATTAAACTTTGGCACCAAACTCAAACTGGCACCAACATCAACAGAATATTGGGCAACTTCAGACAAAAATGACTGCTCACATCATACATCCCTACCATCCCTACCATCCCAGATCAACTTCAGTTTATACTCTGTAGCTCCAGTTTCCTTGTCTCCGTTTGCTGCCGAACTTTTTCCAAGGTAACTTGGTATTCTGTTTCTTCTCTCAACTGAAGCAACAGCAACCACTTTTGATGCTCAAATGTCAACCCCGACATAAACATGGACTCTGACACCGCCTCGTCTGACTAACCCTCTACCTTCTGCAAGACCCCTGTCTTCCATAAAGTGGACTAGACAGCACTTTTTATTTCATCTTTACATTTCTTATCCGACACATCAATACTATTATGCTCAGCCATCTGCAACAACTGTTTCTTCGTACAGCAATTGATAAACACTTCTGACGGCGACTTCAAAAACCGGAAGCCTCCATAATTTGCCAACTGGACCCAACATAATTTACAGTGTAACACCCCAAAGGCATGCATGAGGCCTGACCGGCCTCACGAATATTCCCCTAACTGCCTAACCAAATCTTACTAAACTCACCCCTAGTCTTCATGTGGCTTGCGGCGGATATTTACACACTGAAAACAAGCAGATTTGTAAAGCAACCCGTTATCAGGCAACTTCACCAAATCACCCTTAGACAGCTGTCCAACAGACAGCTGACACCACTCTACCACAACACAAAAAAAAAACTGACACAACCCAAGGCAAAACCGTCATTAATCCTAACAGGGAAAACTCCAAAACACAGCGCATCAGGGTAGCACGTGTGGTTAGGTCCACCGACCTAACCACACGTGCACCGATGACTAATCATCCGGTCAAAACAAACTTTCTAATGAATAAAACAAACAAACTAAACCACTACAAGTGAGAAGAGAGCGAGACATTACTGCCAGGCTTAAGTAATCGGCACACACTGGGGCCCTGAGATGTTACACAGGACAGTCGTCACTGCACGCACTCACTCACTCACTCACTCAGTATTTGTTGGGTTATTATATTCAGTGTTAGGCAAGATATTCAAAAATTGTTACTAGTTACCTATTACTTAGTAATAATATTTGGTTTGAACATCACCATGGTACATCAATAAGAATGCAGAAGGGACAAATTGTTCCGTTTAAGCCATTTATTGCCACTATTCAAACATGAAGAGCAACAGGTGATGATGAGGCTTGACGGTTATGTTTTTTTTATCACGCACAACCATGGATTTATATCTGAATCACAGAGACAGAGGGCCCTCACATGTGATTTGTGTTGCTGCCAGCCAGAACAAAGGGAATGGGTGGAGCTTATAAAGTAGACCACTGATTAGGAGTGAGTGCGATCAGTTGAGATTGGGTGGGTCCTTGCCATGGAAATAGGCAGAGGGTTGCTGAATAGTATGGCTGTATTCTACAAATAATATTACTTTACTTATTACTACGTGATAAAAAGTCACTAGTCACGTTACTCGTTACTATATTACTTTGACTACCACCCCCCCATCATAGACTGTGACACAATAATGGTGATACTTACAGCTGTGGAAAGAACGCCTCTCTCCCTCATTCTCCATTCTTCCTTTTTTTTTTTGACTTGAACAACAAAACGTCCAGTGCCGCGTTCCCACATAAGTCAAGGATGTTGTGTGCGATTCGATGTGTGACTGCGTTCAATGTCTGAATCTCACAACAAAATACTATTTCTTTTCTGCCTATTAATAGCTGACATCAACAAAACCAGGGTTTATACAGACCCAGGAAGTGTCCTGCTTTTGTGGCTGTGCATGTGGATACTTTCTCCCGAAAGAGTTCAACTTCAGAGAAGGAGAGAATGTGGAGTCAGAGACAGAGAATGCAGAGCCAGAACATACTTTAGAAGCGGGTTCTTGTAGAATATGATGCAGAACTGCTCCTTGGCACCATCACAAAGGTACAGTATGTAGAACTAATTGGAGGTATGGAAACTATGGTAATGATAAATCCAGTTCTGTGCCTTTGTTTTTTTTTACTGATTTCTTATGCAGATTGTGGGTGACGTTAACGCAGCTTTTATTATTATTATTTTGAAAGTCCGTTGCTCACTGGTTCTGAATACACACACAGTCAACCATGGGTCACAGGAGGGCTGGGATGTTGATCAGCCTGCAAATCATCCATCCAAACAAGCAGTGGAGGGAGGCTTCGGCAGACTACGCTGGATGCAGCGTGTGGGAGAAGTTGATAAACAAAAGCAAGACAACTGATCAAATGCCATAGCGAAGTGGATAACTACACACCGCATGCTGATTAGTATTGGGGAAGATGTCGGTCTTAGAAACGTTCTTAAAAAGACAACGTAGTCACTTGGCCCCACAGGGTTGCTCTTTACTCCGGTGGTCAGACAGGGAGACAGGGCACAGCGAGTAAACGGCAGGCGCTCTATGGACAGTAACCATGGCAACGGCTTCTGTGCGCTACACAGCTGTAGCCTATTTATCTTAAGTTAAAATTATAGACTAGCGTTACATAACTTTACCCGATAGGCCTTTTTGCTCTGCCACGTGAATTCCCTCCTGTTGATGTCCTATTAGTAAACAATAATAGATTCTGGAAACTCACAAACAGCGAGGATCAGTCTCTCTTCCAATGATTTGTGCTGCACGTTGTGTACAAAAAGTTCAAGACAATTCAACTTCAGCGGGGGAGGGCGTGTGCGTGAGGCGATTCGTTTATGCTGCTCGCTGATGAAAGAAAATGATTTCTGCTGATACCTGTTCAGAAGAAAAACTTGAAAACAGATGTATATATGTTGACCTATTGCTCAGAAGGTGCCTGTTATGATGTTATGATGTTATGATTGTGGCTCTGGACTCTGATGGTAACTTGTTTTAACAAGCTAGATAAAAGGTAACGCCCTGGCAGTGGCAAATAGCTTTGGTTTAATGTTTGATTTGATTACATTAATGTTTAAGTTGAGATTTACAAGAAATATTATATTAAATTAGATATATTTAATATTATTATTGCTATTGTGTAAAGGGAATACTGCTGGTAAAAAGCACCTTATTTGTTTAAAGTGTTTGCACACCACATGTTATTGCAGTTTTGTGTATATTTAAATTAAAAGTGGGCAATACACTACTTTAGAATTCATTATTCAATTTTGCGCATAACTATTTGATTAAAAAAATATATATATATATGAGTGTGTGTGTGTGTGTGTGTGTGTGTATTTGAATTTGTATAGGCCTTTTCCGTTCAATGCTGGTAAAAATGTTCAAAAATGTTTATTCTAATAAACATGTTTGTGTATATTGTATTTTTAATCAGACTGTTGTTAACCAGAAAAAATTTATCAGCTAAGCTGAACTAGTGTTTTTTATTATTGCAAGAAAAGCGGGATTTTAGTCACTGTAAACTGTCTTCAATCCCACTAATCCCTGGCAGTTATCGTTTATGGCCCCGCACGTTCTCGTTCGTCTGTGCAGAACTGAAGAAGTCCTTTGGATGAGGGACGAAACGTCTTCCAGTATCTTCAACCAAGTCCAGTTGCCCTTGACTTTAACCTTCTTTGGATAACTATGACCTGGATGACTGAGAATCTTCATAGACATCGTCAGAAATGTACCCACACAAGCAGCGGGGGGAGGGGGTGTGGCGGAGGTGCTCGCAGAGGTGTTAACGACTCTACTTACCATATGAAAAGCAGCAGCATACCGACCTGGCTTCGCAATCATTGGATGAAACAAATAATATCATCAATCATATGTGATTGGTTGGTAGATCAGTCGCTATTGGTCACCATGGGCCTTTATAACTACAGGCTTGGGTAAACCCCTCCCTAATAATAATAATAATAATAATAATAACAATAAAAGCTGCAAGCAGCGATGAGCAGGCCCGAACACCTCCCGCACGTCGGGGTGTGCCGCACCCACGTAACTGTTGCGTGGTACGATTTCCTTCAAGTCAGGTTATGCTGCATTCGTGTGTCCGTTGTGTGCAGTCTGTCCTTTTTGAACAGAGTTAAGCACAGCTGTTGAATAGTAGGTGGCGCTATCATTGTAATAGAAGCTTGGCATGTAGATGGCTACAGGGCAAGACTTGAAGTTAAACCTACACATATCAAACAGGTGATGTGTGGAAAATATCTGACAATGTGTGGTTGATGTGTCACTTACTATTTCAATTCAAAGTGGCTGACTATTAGTGGGTTTAAAGGTACAGCTCTCAAAAAACAGCTTCCTGTTTCATGGTTCAGTTACTCGCCAAGGCTACAGCATTTCAAAAGAACTCAGAAGTTTTACATGGTTATCATTAAAGCATTATGGCTTTCCTGCAGAACTTTGAGATGGATGTGGTCAACCTACTGTGTGAATCATCTATTCTTCACTGTGGACATTTTTGTCCCTTAAGTGCTACGTGTGGTAAAAAAAAACAGAACATCCTTAGCCTCTCAAAATAGACCTTCCTGTTTTATGGCGAATAATGCGTTGCCATGGAAACACCGTTTGACATTAACTCACAAGCTTGACAACCTTACATCATCTAGGTCTTAAGGCTTTTTTGAGACAATTTTGAGCCAAATTGTATTTTACTGCCAGGAGTACCACAACGGTTGCCACTAGGTGGCGCTATCACTACGACTGGATATTGGCATGTCTTCAGGGTAGGACTCTCATTGAACATGTGAAGTTTGGGGCAGATGTGACCATGTTCTCCCCAGTTACACAGTACTTCCATTCATGTCGAATCATCAAAATTAAACGGCACTCCATGGACACGCCGTTTGATCGAGGCCTGTGGTGTAATCACGGATTGTTATATGGACTTTCCTTTATATATTATTTTTTCTCATTATTGTTTTGGGTGCCGGATAGCTTTTAACCCTTTCACGCATAGAACTGGGAAGCCTACAGTGGACAGCTATGCAAAAGCCATTTACTTCAATGGGCAGAGGTTCTGATAGTCTAGTTGCACATCAGCCACTACAGTGGACACTAGTGTGTCATGCCGTACACTGCCACCCTCTGGTAAGCCGTTGTAAGTGCAACTTAAATTCGCCAAACCAAGATGGCCGACGGACGTTCAGGAACACTGTACAGCTCAGGTAAATCTTGCCATTCCTCCAATTATGGGAGACACCTGCAGATAATTAACATCTAGTAACAACTAAGGAGTAATACAATTGTTAAACTTTCCAAGTATTGATTTTATGTTGGGAGGAAATGAGGATTGATCACCTGTCCACTAAATTGGACATTATGCATTGCTGGCTATATTTAAACTACAATTAACTATTACTGAGACTTTGTTTTTCTTGAAAATACTTAATGTGCACTAACTTTTTTGGATGTAAATCAATGGATTTATATTACACTTGCAGTTTTTGTAACAAAAACAACATTTTGTGCACATTAGTTCCATTATGTGAGTAACAGCGTGTTGCAGCAAGTGAAAGGCATTCAGGATAGTGCAACCAATCCCATCAGAATCAAGTAAGGATAATAGTAGTGGCAGTGATGATGAATGGCTGCCAGAAATAGGAGAAACCCCAAATGCTAGCAGCAGTGATAATGGAGCTGAGGATGCTGAGAAAGAGAGGCTGAGGAGTCAGAAGTGAGGTTCAACGCTTTTGCAATGCATTAAACAGTATTAGAATATGTTGAAATATGTGACCACATTAGTTAAACATCATTACAAAACATAGATTTCACATAATGTATAATTTTATTTATTGGTTTGTTAAATAAATATTTAGTCCATATTTAGTTAAAACCTTATGCGCACGCTGTCCACCTTATTGGACATGTAAGAAACTCCTTGAAAAATGGGTATTTAAAAAAAAATCGGACGTTAAGTGGGCTCAGTGTTGCAGGATTGGACGAACTCGCTTTTTAGTGGATTATATGTTGGGACTTTTCTGGATTACTGCATCATACCATCGGCTAAACAGACTGTGGCAAGGTTGCGTAAATAAATGCAAAAATATATGCATGAAAGAAAGAATGAATAAAAGAATAAATAAATGCAGAAACATATGCAAGAAAGAATGAAAGAAAGAATAAATAAATAAATGTGGAAATATAAGAAAGAAAGAATAAATTAAGTAAAGAATAAATGGTGTAATAACTGGTTCCATGAAGGGACAAAGGGTCCTCTGATTATTTACTTATATTCCGGGATTGAGATAAATTCAATCTGCAGGATATTTTGTGGAGAACATTTAGCATAAAGTCCATAAGGGTGTTGTCTATGCAAACATTTACTTAAAAAGTAGTGCCCAGGTGTGGGAAGGAAAATCACTTTATGTAGTTCACCTTATGGCCTAATAAGCAACTCTGTATGTATGCATAAGCTGTTAAGGTCAGTGGAGGTGATGCAGTAAGACCACAGTCATGTTGATGAGGAGGGAAAGGAATTAGAGGAGGAGCAGCAGGAGGAGAAGGACAATGGAACCAGACAAAACAGTGACAGGTACAGTGTGCAGGGCTGGGTAGGTAATCATGTTATAGAATTAGAAAATGTATTATTGTTAGTCATATTTATTACTGATGTTCTTCTAATGCAGGGGACTCAGACTCAAATCATCCAGGGGCCACTTTGGTACTGTCATCTCATTGGATGGCCACAGCACTCCAAGAAAGCGCAATATTCTCAAAATATACTAATTTTATTACCATTACTAACATATTTTGAACATTTTCATGTGTTTTTCTGAAATAATTTATAAATTAAAACTGTCTGAGAATTGTACTGAAGTCAAAGAGTACAATATATACGTTACTCAAATATAGTGCATTCTCAAGTATATGTAACTCAAAAATTTACTTAAGTAATTCACATTGGGCCACTGAAGTGCACACTCAGCCACAAATATACTCAAATCTTGCAAACTGAGCATCATACTTAATAAAAAAATGCAAACATCAGTTTTATACTTTTATACAATTTATCACTGAACTAACAAATGCAATCCCTGAATATTTTTTTGGCTCATAGGCCTACTTTGTTTTAATTCTTACAAGACACCTGTGCTCCTTCTCACACAATTGAAAGACATTTGCCCTGATGGAGGTTGCAGTTGAAACTGTGAGTTGCTACAGCTCCAAGATGGGCATCAGTTAGTAAGCCTACTTTTCAGTTTATAGTTGAGAAAACAATCTCACTGCTTCCAAAAAGGCACATTAACCGACTGAACACTTTGGAGAGTTCTGGGAGCTATAGTAAGTCTCAGAATTTGTCCAGTAAGGTCTGCTTTTCCCTGTGCCTCCCTGGATGTGGTTTTTAGTACACTGTTACACTGCAAGTCAGTAATGTATGAACATGTCATACACGCTTGTCATTTCAAGCACTTGTGCCTGTTATTGTATAATGCAGTGCAGCTGATGGACCTGCTTTTTCCTCTTCTAATTTTCTCTGTACCAGCACCATCAGTCCGTTATTTCTGCCTGATATAGATTGGGTTCCGTCTGTTGTAATGCTGTAATGTTTGCTGAAGTTATATTGTTAAGCTCTTTTTTTCTGCACATAAAATATCCGCAACTTTCAACACGCAGTCCTTCAAACTGGCCTTCAATGGTGATTAAATTCACTCACCACATAACTTGCTGCAGTTTCAGCATCCTTCTTGGCTTTATGAAAAAGACTTTGCTATGATATAAATCCTCTCTGTAGCTGCGTGGCTGTTGTCCTCTCGTCTCCCTGGTAACCTACTTCTCGTTGCTCTTTGTGTTTAGTCCAGTAATGATGCTTGATATTATATTCCTTTAAAACTTTGTAACTTTTTCGCTGCATATCAGGCAGGTAGCTTAATTTTCCATTAAATTTCAGCTAAATGAATAAATGTAAATGTAAATTTCACAGAAGTAGCCAACTGCTTTGTCTTTTTTGAAACAGCCTGTGCTTATCATCCACCTTCTGTTTCGATGTGGACAGCAACATCTTTCTTTTTCAACCACTAGCCGGCATTTAAGGCCACCTTACCTTTCACCTTTGGCATGACGAAATACATAAAAAAATTGTGTTTTTATTTTAATTATTTCAAATTGGTAGCTTGAATTGGCATGAAACAGCCATAAAATATAATGATGTGGCCCTGGAGTTTGAGACCCCTTCCCTATACACACTGTAGGCCCCAAATTATCATGCGGCCTGTTTTATCAATTTGATGTACCGTATTTGTTTTGCCTATACTAGTAAACTGTGAATGCAACTGGACTTGGTTGAAGATACTAGAAGACATTTCGTCGCTTGGATGAGAAAACTGTTTCATTATTTTAAAAATATTTGACAATATTTTAAGGTCCATGCCAAGTGTCCAAATACCAGGGTTCATTTCCACTGGTTTTCACATCATAATTGCACACAAGAAAAAGGAACACACTTTACACAGTATATATAAATGTATACAATAATTTGTTTGTTGATAAAGTCAAATAACATGAAATTTCTTTGGGGAAGACCCTAACTCTTTAAATGCAGAAGAATGCAATTTCTAAAGTGCTGCTTTTGTTGCATCTGTGATATTGATTTATCTATTTACATGTGTTTCAGTGCGTTGAGCTTCTTAGCCAACACAGAGAACAATGTCTAGGCCTAGAAATAAGCCTAGAGTGGAAAGGGTTCAAAATCAGCAGCATTTCTGGTCTTTGACTGGGAACACACAGGCAAATGTAATAGAACCACTCAAACTTAATTCTGGAACGTATAGTCATGATTCTTCACTAGAACCAATGATCCTTGTTTGACCGATGTTTGTTGTCAAGATAATATACTGTAGGAGAGCATGTGTGATTCACCTTAGACTTCACAGGGGGTTTTAACTGAAGTAGGCCAAATTTGATTATTATGTTCTCTTTATAAAAACACATCATATATATATAGTTAACAGTAACTGTCTGTCCACTTAAGTTACTCTCCCACTCATTGTCCAGGAAATGTTCAGCGTTAACAAGTTTAGAAGTGTTGTAGGTAATAGTTGGACCTGCTCACATAAATCGGCAGATAATTGTACAGAAGGCTGTGTTCATTATCATGACAAAACATCTGGGATATTATCCTTAACTAGAGGCTTCAGTAATAGAGTCTTTTTCACCTCATATAATTAATAAAACCCTCTTGTGAGAAACCTGGCATGCTATGTATTTGGAAACCTCGAATGTGACTAAAATTTTCCTTGGCCAAAAACCTCAGCCAAGTCTTTTGTCAGTGATTATTTAATTTTCTCTCTGTGACAATGATACATTCACATTTCACTCACACTCACATTAGCTGGGCATGTTTGTCTTCTTTGGCTGTCTCCAATCTGTGGAGAACTGCAACTATTCTTAGGCCATAAAATAAGATAAATTTTCCAATGCACTGCCCTGGGCTGTCCCACCACCCCTACCATTGAAAAATACGTGTGACAAAAAGCAAGACCGACCTTGCTCTTAATTAATCTGAAGCCTTCCCATTTGGGGAGATACTTGCACAAACTATTCACCTTTTGGCAGGTACTTCATCCCTCTCACGTTCATCCTTCCTTGAATCCTCACACTGCCATCTTCTTCTTGTTTTATTAGCAGGTGCCGATTCAATGACTTCTCGTCACTAGATGTTACACTTAATGTTCTATGTACTGCCACCTGCTTTTCCAGAGAGGAAAGTAGCAAACACATCAAATATTCCCAAAGGTTAGATAGATAGATAAGATAGACAAATTTTATTGTCATTTCACCTGGGTATTTACATACGCAGAAGAAACGAAAAGTTTCTCATCAGCTACTATTGCTACTACTAAGTTATGCCTAACATTAACATTACTGCAAAAAAGAGAAGGGTAAAATAAAACATAAAACATAAAAACGTGAGGGTTTACCACATATGTCATCACGTCTTGGCCAATAACCATGAAACATGAGATTAAGAATGAGAGAACATTTTAAATAATGTTGATAAATACATTTAAACTGGGATATGTTGCATATAGATGCTTTTTATCATATTTCTTCTGTATGATGTATTTGTTTCTAGCAGTGCCTCAGGTACAGAAAAGAGTGACTCAAAATTAACAGAAGCTCAGCTTGGTGCTGTCTGTGAAGTGTAGATTGATGCCTGATGTGTAAAAATAATTCCCTCTGAAACAGTTATAATTCTTCACAGCTACTTAGACTCGTCTTGTGAAATTTATTCCATTTCCCCCAAACTGTTATCACAAGGTTCTAAAGCCTTCAATTGTTAAAGCAAAACAAAACACTGTTTTGGCTCACAAACACCTTCTCAGTGTATGATGGGTACTGAATACCCATCACACGCTGCTAAGATAAATGTGGGCCACTAGTAAGTATATGAGCCCTTCAATTTCTTTTTCAGTATGCTGATGGAGTACCTTTAGTCCAGCTGTCATTGTGGCAGTTACAAAAATGCCATTGATGCCATTGATTGTGAAACAAACCCTGAAAAACATGCTGGGACAGGGACGCTGAAAGGTGATTTGAGTTGAGGGTGTTGAAAATGAGGGCTACTCGCTTAATGATGTCTTAAAAAATCCTGCACAAACTGGATGGCTAGGCTACTTACATCATATAAGAACTATTTATTATGCACATCCTTTATAGAATATTCTATACAACAGTATAACAAAATTAACAAATATCACAAAGTAGCCGCCAAAATAATCACACATGGCAATCACTGTTAATTGCACACAGTCAATTCCAGTGTTAGGTAAAGTAACCACTTAAACAGAAAATGCAGTGCAATGAGAATGCAGTCCTAATCTGGGTAACATCTACACACAATCAAAAAACAAACAAAAAAACACAGATTCTGTATAAAGTATAATAATCAGCATATGGAATTAAAAAAAGATCTTACCTAAGCAGACAGTACTCCAAAAGTAGATTTCTGCTCAGGAGTGGTATTGATAAATTCCCTCATGAGAGCCTGAATCAATATCATCCATTATGTTATAATTCATAATGTAATGTAAATGAGTTCATCTGTATGAGTGTTACAGAGCCAAGTCTTCAAAAAAGATCTCTATTAATGCAATAAACACAGCTAGATACAAACACAGCTGGATCAACTTTTCCACTTTACTGAAGAGTCCCCTTGTTTGTGGATGCAGGTGTGACATAAATTCTCCAATTCCATGGACTGTTTTGAACTTTCCACCTTTATTGAGGTCACGCAGCATCCTCAAATGGAGACATAAAGACACTCCATCAATATTGCTTGGAGGATGAGCAAAGCTCAGGTGGGTCTCAGTTATAGCTGTGCCCCTCAATGAATCCACAACAAGGATTTGTTTCCCCCCTTTCTGCTGTTATCATCCCACTTTGATCTGGTGTTTTCTCAAATGTTTTTCTATATTTCCTCCTCCTCCGCAAATCTCTGTTATGTAATTAACACCATCAAAACAGTATCTTTTTGTCAGAGGAAGGTTCAAATGTAAAAACACATCTTTCTCACAGAAAGACAGTGTTTCTGATGTTGTGTCAGGGGCATTATAAAATCACCAAAATGCACCTTGCTGATTAAAGTTCAGATCAAAATAAATCAAAAGACCTGAGAACTGCTCTGATAAATTAATATCTATTCCAAAAGCAATGCGTCAGGTGCCTTAGAGACAATCTTGCACTGAACAGCATGTGCAAGGCGTTTTATTATTTAATGCATCTGTAATCAGTATAATATCAGACCTCCAATTGTCTCTTTCTCACAAGCTGCTTGTAGTGAATGTGTACACTTAAGCATAAGTTTACATAACACACCATTGCGATGAGAATGGCAGCGCAGAGGTAGTCATTTATTGCAGCATCCTCCTTAGGCATGTTGAGCTTCCTGAGTTGGCGCAGGAAGTACATCCTCTGCTGGGCCTTCTTGGTGATGGTGTCAGTGTTGGGCTCCCACCTCAGGTCCTGGGATATAGTGGATCCCAGAAACCTGAAGGATTCCACAGCAGACACAGGGCTGTTGAGTATGGTGATGGGGGACAGTGTGTGTGTGGGGGGGTCCTCCTGAAGTCCACGATCATCTCCACAGTTTTGAGCGTGTTAAGCTCCAGGTTGTTCTGACCGCACCAGAGAGCCAGCTGATCAACCTCCCATCTGTAGGCCGACTCATCACCGTCCCGGATGAGGCCGATGACCATTGTGTCGTCAGCAAACTTCAGGAGTTTGACAGATGGGTCTCTTGAGGTGCAGTCGTTGGTGTAGAGGGAGAAGAGCAGTGGGGAGAGCACACACCCCTGGGGGGCGCCAGTGCTGACAGTCTGGGTGCTGGATGTGATGTTCTCCAGTTACCACAAACAGGATCCTTGCATATGTCCCTGGAGAGTCGAGGTGTTGCAGGATGTAATGCAGTCCCAAGTTTACTGCATCATCCACTGACCTGTTAGCCCTGTAGGCAAACTGCAGGGGGTCTACAGATGTCAGGGCGACAGGCCTGTAGCCATTTAATCCAGAGATGGAGGGTTTTTTGGGGACTGGGATCATTGTGGAGTGATTTTCAGACAGGATGGAGACACACTGTCTGGACCAGGAGCCTTCCTAATCTTCTGCCTTTGAAAGAGCTGGTGGACATCCCCTTCACAGATCATGAGTGCAGCTGAGGGGTCAGAGAGGGGTGAGAGCGTGGTAGGGGGGGAAGGTAATTGTTTGAAGTTGATGTTGGAGTGGGGGAGAGGTGTGACTCTGGGCTTCTCAAACCTACAGTAAAAACCATTCAGCTCGTCAGCCAGTCGTTGAGTACCAGCAGTGTTGGGGGATGGTCTCTTGTAGTTTGTAAGTGTCCAACCTGCAACTATGGGAGGAAAATAAATGAGTGTAATAAATGCTTCTATGTCACATCTAAAGGAGAAAACGTAACAAGGCAACAACACCTCAAAATATCTAGATAACAGTCTTTATTTTCAATGTAATATCAGCGGTCTAAAGTCTAGTTTATGCTGAGTGACTTGTTACCACAGTCACAGAAAACTAGTTTTGCTGGATATCATGTACAATATGTTTAACATGAGTAGCTAACCCTAGCCTTGCTAGTCATGTCTGAGTGCACAAATGCACTGCCAGTCAAGCTTCATGCTAAGACGGCTAACGTTAGCTAACTATTATACAGGTCATTCTAAAAAAGGAGGCAGTGATAGACTCCGTGACCTTGCCAGTGGTAAATAAAAATAATCATTAAATCATGCCATACTACATTTAAAAGCATTTCTGATTTTTTTTTGGCTTGCATTAAGAAGAAACAAAAATACCTTGAAACCATGAAATGTGGTCAGTCCACATCGTATAAATATTTACCCTACCATGAGGAACAACTGTCTTTATTAAAGTAAATGGGGATTTGAAAAACAGCACAGGACTGTTTGAACACCCCCCCCCCACATCTCCCTCTCTCACACACACACACACAAACACACAGAAACGGTACACTTTAATTAAATTTTAAAAAAGAATGTTGTGTTGCCTATAAAAATTGTTGTTCATGCTTTTTACTTTATACTTCATTTGTTCATTGATTCATTCAAGTGAATAAAAAACTGTAAATAGTTCTTGCTCTTATGATCAAAAACATTGCTCTAAAGCTAGATTATGTGGCTATTCTGTAAATGGGTTTTTACTAAATATAGTATCTTCTGATCAACCCATCAATTTCAGGCTTAAATAAAAATTTGTATGTTTGTATGTAGGCTAAGCTTGCTCCGCAGACCTACGATTTTACCGCGCCTGTTCCGAGTATGGATATGAGATATATGAGATATAGATATTTTTGCTGAAATCTGATTGGCATAACAGGGCCGATCAAAGAAGTTTACTTTCCATTTGGAGCCAGTTTACTCTCCAAACCTTTCGTCGGGGCTGAAGGGCTGTGTGATAGGCTCAACAGAGCCGGTAAATGTGGAGAAGAGAGTGAAAGAGGGAAAAGAAATGTGTGATGCCAAAAAATAAGAATTA
Organism: Micropterus dolomieu; assembly: GCF_021292245.1. NCBI lineage: Eukaryota > Metazoa > Chordata > Actinopteri > Centrarchiformes > Centrarchidae > Micropterus > Micropterus dolomieu. The sequence goes on along the minus strand of NC_060160.1, from coordinate 29,471,698 downwards.
AGAAGAAAAAATGTTGGCATAAGAGGCAGCTAAATGTGCCACATTAACCGAGGAATCTCTGTATGAATATTAGCTGTGGAGGTGATGCACAGGGACAGGGTGATGATGAGCCCAGTCATGCTGAGGAGGAGGGAGAGAAGGGACAGGAGGAGCAGCAGGAGGAGAAGGTAAATGGAACCAGACAAAACAGAGAAAGGTACAGGGGCAGTGTGTTTTTAGAATTAGAGAATGGATTATTGTAAGTCATATTTATTAGTGATGTTCTTCTCGTGCATTTGTAACTGTACAACCAGTAAAAGCAGAGGGTCAGCACAGGAGCCAGGGAGAGGCCTACTCAGAGATAAAGATGAGGCATTTTATGCACACACATACACATTGCTGTATTTTATGGGAATGTATTGTAGTTTTTGAGTATATTTAAGTATTTCAGCCCTCTGACTGACTCAGGCTTGCCTGACCTGGTCTTGTTCAGTGCAGAGCTGCTTTGCTTATACAAACTGAAGAGGCAGGTGTCATCCTGAAGTTTCTTGAAGGTCTTCAGCATAATCTGATTCACTGTATACAATAAAAACACTAATACGTATTAAAATAACTGAAAAAAACATTTATGCATAAAAGGTCTCTCCTACTCAAAGTCCCGGGCTGAATTTCAGTCCCAGTACATCCCTGACCACTGGTATTATTGTAGCATAGCTAATTTAGTTATGAATTTGAATAAATTTATGGGAATGAATACCCAATTATGAATTTTAATATTCATAAAATCAGAATTTTCCCTCGTTTCAGGAGTTGTTATAATCCTACAGTCTCCGGACCTCTAGGTAGCTTTTAATAATTATACAATTATTACTAGTGATCAGTTAGTTAATAATCGCTCAATTATCTTAAATCAGTCAGTCAGTCTCATATCTAAAGGGTCAATTCTCTTGGCAGGCACGTAGAAATAGGCAACACACACAGTTCTTGATTATATTACAGTGAATTTATTCTCTAACTAATGCGATATAAAAGGGTGGTTAAATACAGGGAAAATAAACAATTGCTGAACAATGATAAATGGAGGTTCGATTGTGGGAAGCATTTGACTCATGAACTAATGAAAGTAAGCTATGAGTTTAGGAGTTAAAAGGAAATCTCTGACCACAGAATGTTGTTAGATCTTACAGCTTGTCGACGGCCTGCTTTGGCCTATTGCACAGGTCCCACACTTTAACAAAACAAAAGAAAGAAAGAAAATAATACAAACTGAGGGGCAGATCGATGTCGCGGCACTTCGCGTGTGTAGCTTCAAGCGAACAAAGGCCGGTTGCTCTGGCCGAACTCTTAGGGCGTTGCCTGGCGAGGCACGCCGGACGCGTGCCGAAGCGTCCAGAGAGCAGAGAGCCGAGAGAGAGAGGGAGAGAGGAAAAGAAGAGCGAACGACGTCGCGTGTCGCTCTTTTGTTGCATGGGGCGTGGTTCCCCAGAGGGCGTTTCAGGTTTCCCAAGGGACTGCCTTTCTAAACTTAATGTCTAAAAGAGAAGAAATATATTTGTGCGTATTATAATCAAATATTTTCCACAATCAAACCTCAATGGTCAAACGGTTGTACCATTCTAAGTTAAGCATTTGGCAACAGGAAACAATTGTCACATTATTGGTCAGGATATTTATACATATAACGGCATTTCCAACGATGGTATGTAATACTTATTTCGTCCACTTGGGGGAGCTCAGGTTACATGAGGAAAGCTTAGATTAATCCAAGGTCATCTCTCCTTAGGAACCGGGGAATTTAGTTATTCAGCCTTAAATTCAAGCTGGCGATTAAGAGTATAGTAAGACATTTCTTTATCATCATCATCTAAAGGGATTTTGTAAGAAAGTATTATGAACAATCATTGATTCCATTAGATGAGGGAGTGTCTTGCTGAAAATAAAAACAGTGCACAAGTAACTTCTTTTCAGCACTAATATCAACAACGGATAGCAACAACAGTTAACATAGCTACTCAAATAGAGGCAAACGTAATCAAGTAACTAAAGATTTAATTAATTAAATGCTTTGAGTCTTTGGGGACTGCAGTCTTTGGTTATTTAAAGTTCGGTTTCCTGGGTTATGTCACACTTAGGTGAGACAAAGAGTATCCCTTTGACGGGGTAATGAAACACAGAGCCAGTTCAGTTGCCACGGTTACATGTGTGGGGGGGGGGCAGTTTTGATAGGCTGTTCAGGGAAATGCTAATCGCTGGTTCGTGTCCCTTTGTCAGTTTAACAGTCAGGCCCCGCGTTATCAGCTTCGGAATCAAAAACGCGCCAGTTTTACGATCAACTGCCCAGGCATAGCACTTAAAGAAAGCAACTTTCACCCCCCCTTCCGTTGGGGTCTCCCCAGCAGTCCGTTGAAAGTTGATCTCCAACACCCCCTGCGCCTCTCTGAGAGAGGGAAAGAGGAATTTGGAGTAGCTCCAAATTTATTCAATATAAAATGCACAAATCCACACCGTTGTTTCACTACATTATACAAAGTGTTAGAGTCAGTGTTTTTAGCCCGCAAGAAATGATGTAACGGTACAAAGCAAATGTGGAGTGATTTGTTTATACTAGTGTGGTGTCCAAACCATAATGCTGCGATGATGTGTTGAGAAGAAACCCGCTTGACACTGTTCTTGATCATAAAAGTTTATTAAATCAAGGAGTTCAGCATCAATTACAAGCTCTGTAGCAGCTTGGAGAGTGACCCAGCCCGATGGCCACTCTGTCTTCTGTACATCAAACATAGCTTATATAGGATATGTGTAGGTATCTGTTAGGTACCATAGAGGGGTTTGAGTCTGCAAAATAAAAGGTCAAACCCATAGAAGGGTACAGTGCTATTCTGACGTAACAAAACAAGGGGTCAGAGGTCAAATTCTATAGAAGGGTTCAGTCCCTACATAACCACCAATCACTGCTCTCCCCGTAGAAGGTCCCTGACCCTCTGTCTTGCTGCTACAGTGCTATTTTGAACTGTAATGAGTCAAATGCACAAATACTGGATACTACACTAGCCTTGATGATAACGGCAGGAGCAGCCAGCTACATTAGCATCTGCCGGTGTTTGCTTCATAACATTCAATTTAGATTTATTGTTTTACTGATACTCAGGTACACTACTTCTTCACCGTCTCAGTCTCTGTAACTTACATGACCCACATAATATACAATAATGCAACATAACGAAGCAGGACAACAACAAAGTGGAAGACCCGTACAGTAGGCAAAGTTACAGTAACGTTACTTACTATGGTCTAATTGTTATACTAAAGTGTGGCAACAATATCATTTATAAGATTCAGTCTAGCTCACTAACCGTTTTCATTATCATCCAATAAATTAAGCTATGCTTACATTGCTGAGCCTACACAAATAGTTATTGAAAAGTCAGCAGTCAAGCAAACACTGATGTATCATGTTGGCTAAATGTAGTCAGTCTAAGTTTGTCATGAAATAAGCATGGATGGCTGATAATATTACTGTAAGGTTCCAGTGGGCGTTTACCTGAGTTTCCAGCATGTTGTGTGAAGCTATCGTCTCGGGTTACGTATGTAACCCTGGTTCCCCGAGAAGGGGAACGAGAGACTGCGTCGGTTACGACACTATGGGAACGCCTCTAGGCGAAGCAGATCTGAACGTGAATGAAATCACTCCAATCCTATTGGCTTGTTGCTAGAACGGTAAGGTGTGACGGAATAACGAGGAGTATAAAGCACACCTGTACACACTCATCATTAGCTTAAACTATGAAGCAGGCGCTTCAGGCGGGGAGAGAGGTGCGGCGGGCCGACGCAGTCTCTCGTTCCCCTTCTCGGGGAACCAGGGTTACATACGTAACCCGAGACGTTCCCCTTCGAGGGAACTCGAACTGCGTCGGTTACGACACTATGGGAACGAGATACCCACTAAACCG